>NW_007930844.1:1054029-1118060 GCF_000280675.1 Beauveria bassiana ARSEF 2860
GACCCTCCCTTTTCTTCCAGTTCTCGCGCCTGAGGCTGACACTGTTTACGGATATGGGCGCCATCACAGCCTGTCCACGCACGCATGACAATCTTGACACCATACTAGCCGTTCCCAGCCCAACCCCCCAACTATCATGCTGACACGGTATCGTGGCACCAAATTCGAGCAAGCCTAGGAAAACCGCAAAGTGAAAAAATTCGCTGGCATTTCGAGCCAGCATCCGGAAATGCTACGATTGCCAATTACCTCCCCATCTCCGCTCACCTTCCTGACCGTTTTCGTTGGAGACACACGAGGCAGCCGCTCCACCGGGTCCCTGTCGATAACATCCCGCTGTTACATACTCCAAGTTCGTGCCTGTAAATATTACCAAGCGAAAATTCTCGAGGCTCGCAGGTTCGGCGACACCGTGGGCAATGGAGTCTGTCATCGCGCGTCAACTAGTGAGCTTCCCTACGTACCGCGACATGCAAACGATGTATCAGCATGATGGAAAATCGTGGGCAAAGTAGCGTGCGTCCGAGGCCTCAATGTGATAACAACCTCATCCGAAAAGCTTCTATAAAATCTCATGTCCAAACTCCTGCCCCGCCTACAAACTCCGACATTTCCCAATCTCTGTTCTCCGTCTAGTCTACAAATGCTCGTCAAGTCGTTGCATGCCATGCGCCTCTTCTCGTCCATCTTGCCACGTCTCCTACCTAACTCATCTCCGGAGGCTGATTAAAGTCAAACGGCTGGAGCATCTCCTCAGTCGTCTGCAGCTGTGCACTCAAAAATTCATCCGTAATCAGCGCCTCGATATCCTCATCTGCCCCCTCACCACCACCACCACCACCACCACCACTACCAAAGGCTGGCATAAAATCGCCCATGGCCGCGACATCGAAATGCATCCCCGTCATCAAGTCATTGCCCGCGAACGGCACGTCAGGAGGCAGCACTGCCTGGCTCTGCTGCGCCCGCACCAGCGTGTCTCGAATCTCGCGCACCGGCGGCCACGTGTTTTGAATCTCGTTCATGGCGTCCAGCAGCAGCGAGACAGACCGCTCAACCTCGGGGTCCGTCCACGAAGCCTTGAGCAGGTATCGTCGCATCAGCACGATGCCTGTCGCCGTCGCCAGCGTCTGCACGAAATCCAAAGGCAGCGAGCGGTATCGGTAGAAGCGCGAGAAGCTGCGCATCAAGCGCTGAATCGCCTGCAGCGACTCGTAGCAGATTTCGACGTCTTCGCTCTCGGCGATGCCGGGCTTGTCAAACATGTTGGAGGGTGGCCTGTGGAGGATCATCATGACTGTGTGGAAAACCATACTGAAATCTTTTGGTTAGCCTTGCCTCCGTCTCCTTCAAGTAAAGCACCTACTGTAAATGCAGTACCGACGGCGGCACCTTGCCCACGGTCCACTGATTCCAGTGCACTGTGCCTGGCAAGCTGGACAGCCACTTTGTGAGCGAGACGTGAATCTGGCGCGACTTTGCCGCCACGACAGCCGGGTCCGAGTCGCCACGCCGATTCTCGAATAGGTCCGTGATCATGACGTGGATAATCTTGGACAGCTCCGCGCGGTAGATGAACGACCCAACCAGCGCCACGCCGTCCTCGAACTCGGTCGCCGACACCTTTTCGCATAGATACGTCTCGAGCAGGCCCTGCCAGTCGGGCGGATACTGCAGCCGAATCGTGTTGCGCACGTCCGACTCGTTGGGGTACAGCGCGGGCGGCCGGCCAAAGTACAGGCTCAGCTGCTTGTCCGCCACGAAGACGGCCCAATACACGCGCCGCAATATCTCACGGTCCCGGTGCACAATCACGCCGCCGCCGCCGTTGCCGTCCGACCCGCCCTCCCAATTGCTCGGGTCCAGGTGTAGTCCCATCTCGTGCGCGAGCCGAAACGCCATGCCGCAAAACAGCCAGCCCTTGGACGCCCGCCCGACCGCAATCTCGCGGTAGCCCAGCAACACCAACGCCTGCAGTAGCGTCAAGTCTGGGCTGTCGAGCGAGCCGTAGAGGAGCGCCTGCGCCTGGCCGGCAAAGACATCGGACACGTTGAGCGTGTCGTCGTGCTGCAGCGCGCCGAGTGCGCAGATGGCGTAGAGCAGCACATCCGAGTAGTGCTGGCCGGAGCCGACGTCGTAGTCGCGCAAAAAGTACTCGCGGTAGACAATCATGCTGTACTGGTACTGCTCCTTGAAAAACGTCGCCATGAGCTTCTGCGACATTTCGTCGTGCGGCGCGTACTGAAACGCGCTGCTGCTGCGCGGCGGCGGCGGCGGCGGCGGCGACTCATCCGACTCCGAGACGAGGCCTACGGAGGGCATGGCGACGGAAGGTAGGGCAGCGGGATCAAAACCCGCGTCCTGGGGCGTGCTGCCTACGACGGGCGGCGGGAGCGGCGACGAGGTGCTGCCCGCCGGCATCGACGACTCGCGGGAGAGATGCATCTGCAGGAAGCTGGTGCCGCCAAAAAACTGCGCGCCCTGGCTGGGGTGCAACCGCCGGAGCTGGCCTGATCGGAGGCGTGCAGCGACGACGCTGGGATCCGGCGGCGTTTCCGTCTTTTCCGGTCCCGAGCCGCCGCTGCCGCCACCGTCTGGAGCGGCAGCAACGGACAAAGCCGGGAGCTGAGCCAGAATCTCGTCACGCTCTGCACCGTCGGCCTGGGCGAGCCGGCGGATGACTTGCTCGAGCGCGGCAATCTGGCCCTCGAGGGCAGTCACGTAGCTCTTTGACACTGGGCTGTGGTGTGAGAATAAGTCAGTTCTAGTAGAGTAGGGGAAAAGTATAGAAATTTGCGGGTTACCGTTGCTTTTCCCCGGTGCCTTGCAGAATGCATTCCTTGCCGGCCTTGACACATCGAGAGCAGGGTCTTTTGCGATCACATTTGATCTATTTTTTTTCCCCAAAAATGAGTCAATGATACTGAATGATAAATGACCCGATGTGCGAACCTTGCGACGGCGACATCGCTCGCATCTATTTTCAAGTCAGTAGCTTGACTACCAAGAGATGGAGACTCTCGGCAACTCACGAGGTGCGAATCGACTCTCCCATCGGAGTCTGCGTTTCTTCCATTGCGATTGGCTTCCTACTCACACATGCAATTTAAAATCATAAAAATGGAACAGTGGCCCGCAGGCCAAACGCACACCTGTCAAAACCTGTTATTGCAGGCTGTATTATGCTGAAGTTGAAGAAGGGTAGTGAGTGGTGCCCGGCTAGAGCGGCTGAACCGGGTCCGTCAGGCGCTGTCGCCCTCGGTCTTCAGCGGCGGGGGCGGGGTTTCAGCGGGGTCTCGGTCAGTTACAGAGTTTATAAGGTACAGGACATCATTTTAGTTTATACCGCAATCGGACGAGGAAGAGTATCAGGCTGGGGCATGCGAGGCCGCGGTCTCGTGTGCCAACTTACACAACTGCGAATTTCAAGCGGTCTTACTTCGCTGCTAGTAAGAGAGCGCTAGTAAGAGAGCACTGTCTAATGATATCGGGGACAATGTGAATTCAAGAGGGGTGCAAGATGGAACCTAGGCGGTGGTTGTCGAGCACTTCTTAATAGAACAGGCCGAAGGGATTTGTATGGGCAACGAACACAGAACTATCTACCAGAACTGCTCAGCATACATGTAAGAGAAGTACAATAATGAATCAGTGACCGACAAGTTTAGAGCTTGTCTTTGACGCAAAGCTTGCCCAGAAAAGGATTCTTGTAACAAAAAATAAGCCGGTATTCGTGGGCCGCCACTTCTAGTTTGCTCGCTTCTCCTCGCTTGTATGACACAGGCCTATCTTGCCTAGTGGGCACCAGAAAAGCCTTTGTTACAACAGTCAAATAACACAAAAAGTGTTAATTACCTTAGTCTATATTTTAGTGTGTCCTTTCACTTACGAGCTATAACCATAAATGGTTGTGGTGGCTGTCTGGCCATGGTGAAAGTTGGTCATAGAATACGCCTACAGGTGAGAATGGTTTCTTCTTGGTTCCTGCTTGGCTGCCTCACGCGTCATCATCAACTCAAGCCACAAAGCTAGATGGCCGCCGCCTGCTTTTAGCGAAATACTTTTTTTTGGCGCTTTCTTGATATAAAAAGAGCCCATGCCCGCTCTGCTGTCTGTTGTGGTCCCTCCGTACCCGAGTCAATCACCAAAGCAGCTTCAAATTCGGTCACTTTTGCTGGTAGCCCCCGTCCACGTCAACTCAGCCGGGCCATCCTTTTTTCCCCTTACCGAAAGAACAACCCAACTTTTGAAAGAGTGAGTCAACGTTCTAAAGTTGGACTCACTGGCCCTAATACGAAAAGCGCCACTGTCGCGAGAAAACTTGTCCGAGATGGAATCTGGGAGGTTATCCATACCAAACCCACAAGACGACCCGACACCCCTACGTGGCGATGAGGAAGCACAGCTAGCGCTTCAAGAGAGTCCATTTTCCGATCATTTCTCAGGCGGCAGTCAGCACAGGCGCATTTCACAACATCCATGGAGACTAATGTACATGATCTACTCCATGCTCTGTATGAGCCCTCTTCTGACTTTTTCAGTCGGCGCCGCCGTAGCGCTCTTCCGGCTCTTGTGCGCTATTTTTCTTCGCACTCCGGAACCAAAGCTCCTTGATCTGCTCCGAGCGATGAAGTTTACCCCTGCAACCTTTGTCGGTGTGGTTACGTTGGAATTGGCTGCATATATGGGGTGGTGGCTTCAAGGCTTGCTTGGCCGTCGACATCTTCACCCATGGTTTACGTTCCCCGTGTATAGAGCCTTGCATCTCTTCTTCTTCGAACTTGAAGCCATAATGGATTGCTGTTCCCCCTTGCGGTGAGCCACAAGATGGGAGCCAAAGCGAGGTCATGTATCCGCGATCGGGCCATCAACTGAGGACGGTGTGTGTTCTGTATCGTGGCTTGTAGCTGGCTCGTGTTCCGTTGTCTAAGGCGTGCGCCGAGACTAGGTCGATAACACCCAGGATCAGCAGCTGTACAGGAATTGCGGACAATCTTGAAGGGATACGACACCCGGCCCGTAAAGACGCCCACCGTTGTTCTTAATCGCCACGAAACGGAACCCGTCCAGGACGGTCGGCTGTTCTTTTCGAGCCGCCTACCGACAGACCGACCGGTGATCATGGCCCTGCAAGTATTTGCGTATCCCTTGGCAGCTTCCACACCCAAGCGGTCTCTACCATCTTTACTTGGACCGTCGCCCTTTGAGGCTGTCACCATATCGAGTAATTTACATCTATCTGGAAATAAAGTCAACTTCTGTGAGAAAAATGTAGATCTACCCACACTTCTTCTCCTGTGCTAACCGGTGCTTCTAGGATGGCTCTCGTTATTTGGCTGTCCCGAAAATAGTCGGCTGTCCCGAAGATAGTCAAGGCGCTTACGACTTCCAAACTAGCCAACAGCCTTAGAGGTAGAGATCACAGCATACTCCTACTTTCAACAGTGATAATGTTTTGCTGTGCATGATATGTGAATCCCATTCTTTCTTCAATGTTATAGAAATTTGCAGGTAGGTCAATCAATAGAGAGAGAGGTCATAATCTCTTTCCCTCATTCTCGTAGCAAGTCCTCAATCATCTCTCGCCATCTCCTCAGACTGGCGTATGAAAATCAGTCTGCAAATACACGCGTGCTATGCAACCTGAAAATTATTCGAGGAAAACCCCCAATCTAAAAGTTCTTCTGTATCTTTAGCTCACAATATCCTCATCTCTCGCATCCAGCACCAGCATATGCCCCGGCGCATGCGCCATCACCACCCCCTTCAGTCCAGCTCTCATCACAGCCTCTTGCGGCGTCACGCCACATCCCCAAAACACTGGCACCTCACCATCCTCCTCCTCCTCCTCCTCCCCCTCCTCCTTCTCCTGCTTTTCACGTCCTCTCATCTCCCCCCACGGCCTCCCATCCTCCGTCAACGGTGCATCGCCCCATTCCGGCGCATCAACGTCCCGAATCCCCAGCTCCTCCAGCGCCGCCCAACCCCACGCCAGCGGCTCGCCGTGCGTCTTGCCGAACCGCCTCGTCACCGCCCTGACCCTGTCCACGTCCCTCTTGCGATACGGCCGCATCGACACCACGTACGTGGCCCCCGTAAACACCCCTGCCGGGCATAGCGCCCTCGTCGTCCGGTACATGGGCACGTTGCGCCGCCGCCCCGTCGCGACGTGCCGCGCCGGCAGGCCCGCCGCCGCCAGCGCCGTCTCGAAGCTGTACGAGCACCCAATCAGAAAGGCAACGTGGCTGGCCGTCCACTCCTCGAGAATGTCCCGGCAGTGCGACTTGACCAGCACCGCGTCGCGGTAGACCATGTACGCCGGAATGTCGGTCCGCAGGTCGCAGCCGCCTGCCGTGGTCAAGTTTGGCGAGCAGCCCGTGATGCTGTCAAAACGGCCCGCGTTGGAGGACTCGGCAATCAGGGGACATGCCACCGGGTTGCGCGCACAGAGTCTTCTGAAATCGTCGGCGTACTCGACTGGAAGGACCAGCATGTTGGCTTGTAAGAATCCGGGGGCAAGGCCCGACGTCGGCCCCGTATGTTTTCCGTTTCGCGCGGCGAGGCGTACGTCAAGGCCAGTCGCTACCGAATAGTCTCGCCCAGTCATACTGATCAAAGATTCTGCAAAAAAAAAAGAGGCTTGGTCAACTCAGAGTATAGATCAAAATGTAGTTGCTTTATCCCAGTTTACCCCAGCATTGCCCGGCTTTCCTGACTCGTCATGTGGTTGTCTCGCAAAGCCCAGCCAGCTCTTCGGACTTGGGCCTCCGTCGGTAAATTACACTAACGCCGTCCACTTCGGGGGCGTCGTCTAAAATCCACCTCAAATATTAAGAACAGGGAGAATCATTGATAGAGGGTTGATGATATTGCTAGTTTGAGTCTGTATTATCACAATTAACTATAATCTCTCGCGCGCAAAGCTGCGACTCTCTCAAGCAGTTCCATGACTTATACAATCGGGCCGCTTTACACTCATCTCATTCCGGGGCGGGAAAGTGGCAGCCATACCTAGTATTTGGAGCTTCCAGATGCTCTCCCTTCTACGTTTTTGCGCTCTTGGGAGACCGAATCAGTGTACGCCTGACGTATGACCGAAACACGCGCTTGGCGCCCGTTGCCCATCGCTTCACTCGATTACCCATCCGCTCCGATTTGATCGACACACTTCTAGCCGAATTTTTATCCATAGTCGAATCAAACTGATTGGTTGAGTCACCAGGGATATTGACCTTTGTAATTCTCATATGAGGCTCACTACTGATGCAAGTATGGCCAGGTGCGGGTTTGGTAAGTGTGGTGGGTGCTGCCTGGTTCGCGGATCGTAATCGTAAAAACGAAAATTTTGGCTTAACGCGGCGCACTTCTGCCTCACCAGAGTCTGACTGCACTCTTTGCATCTCCTCGATCGATTCGCGAGGAGATCCTGTTCGTGGCAACATGGCATTTGCACTTTCGACTGGAGTGGGCGGATACGAAAGATTGAACTGATCCGATGGCTGGCACGATCCGCCTGCACTGTTCCGTTGGGCGACAGTTGCGGCCAAAAGCTCATGTCCTTCACTTATTCTCGCCACGTCGTTGGCTCTTTCTGTTCTCTTATCAGTATCGATGCGTGGTGGCGGTGCCACGTCCGCCAGTGCATTACACTGCTTTAGTCGGTTATTACGGATCACTGTTCCAGTTTGACCACTTCGTCCTTGGCCTAGCTGGTTTCGCGATATTTTCAACTTGAGCTTTGGAGGAGGCTTGAAATTGCTGGTTGATCTACCATCGTCAGCGGAGCGTCGTTCTCGTCGGCCACCATTCCATGCCGCTGCGTGCTCAGTTTCTCCGGACGGGGTTGGCGTACGAACACGCAGCTTCAATTTTCCGGGGCTACCCGAGCGTGATATGTGACTCCTAAGAGACAATGAGCGAACCTGAGAGATGGCGGAGTCGTTCTTATTCTGCTTTAGCTCGGAGCCTTGAATCGCCTGAGCGGGGTGAGTGCTGAGCGTCTCTGCCGGAAGTGGCGGTAGCGCCTTCATAAATCTCTGATGCAGCTCATTGCGAACTTTCTTCTCACGATGGGGGGACAGAGGTTCAGGTGCGAGAACCAGTATATCCTCTTCCGACGATGATGGATGCTCGGCCAGGGATTCTTCTGCACTGAGCGCTGGGGTGCTAGTCCTTGCGGCGGCTATGTTACGATGATGACGCTTCGGGAACGGGTTCTCCGCAATTTCCATCTCATCCAGTGTTTCCATCGTCGATAATTTGCTGCTTCGTCTACTGCGTCGCTCATCAGCATCGTCCTCGTCACTGAGCCTCGAAAAGGGAGACTTTGCCAATCTTTCAAAGGAAGAAAGCAAAGACGTAAAATCTGCAAATGCGGGATCCAGCGCCATGACATTCTTGTTCAGACTCAACTGCGATGCTCGCCTCGCCTTGTTACTCATCTCCATATTCGGGGCTGCTGTCTTTAAGCCGTACTGCCTTTCTGTAGCAGGAAGTCGTCTGGGTATATTAGTATCATTCGTCGCCGTTTGATTTTCTCCCTTTCTAGTGCCAAACACCTCTGTATAAGCATCTGTGTGTTCCGAGGCTGCCATGAGCTTGTCTGCCGCGGCATTAGACATTGCATCCGCAATAGCCCGTTCGATCTCCTCAATAGAATCATCATGGCTACCTTGGAGGTATGAGCCAAAGGATTCCTCCATGCTACTGCCTGTCTGGCTATAAACTCTTTGACAAGGAGCGTGTGCAGGTCCCGAAGGCGAAGTGATATTTATGCTACCATGCATTTTTGATTCCATATCTTGTTGTAGGATGGCCGGCTGCGAGCCCCTGCCGGCTCTGTGGGGGACGGGAGAGAGTGGCATATCCGGATGGCGGGCGGCCTCAGAACCCGAATCATTGAAGTCCTCGGTATAATCATAGTACAGGGTGCCGCTAGGCCGCAAGGCTGGACAAGTACTGCTAGATGTCATTGGCCGCTGGTACATCTCAACAATTGAAGTCAAGCTCGCGGATCTACTACTCTGATCAGTCGAACTCATGTAATACCGATCAGAGGGTCGTGATGCCCAAGACACGGTGGAACTCGGCGTTCTAGCGCAGCCCGATACTGTCATGTAGTGGTTCGGACTGGGTGAAGATCTCGACGGCAGAGAGCTGGATGACCTGTTCATTTCGGCACGGAGAGACATTGGCGGGGCTCGTCTTTGATTGTTAGCAAGCGATAATTTGTAGAGGTTGTGTGCCGCCCTCTGTTCCTGTGTTAGCAGTCATCATAATCTTCGCTATTAGGAACGAGCTTTACTTGAGGGCCACGCTCGCCGTCCATCATTCTGCTGTACTCCCTGCTTCGGGCATCGGCCATGGTTGGTGAGTTGATACTTGTGCCGGGACGCCTCAGCCGCGTAGGATAGGGCCCAGGCGTTCTAGATTGCTGCCAAGAAGGATTTCGATGGTGCGTACTGTTTGACTGCATCTGGCGTTGACTGACGGGGTACCTTGAATGTGAGGCTCTCGAGGAAGCATCGTCATCGTGTCGAGCCATGGCGGAACTATAAGTCGTTGCATTTCGAGACGCATATAATGATATAATTTCGGATGTTGTGTCCCTGTAGGATCGTACTCTTCGTTCATGGACTAACTGGCCCTCGTTAAAGCTGCGCGTTGTTGGGTCTCTGGAAAAAGCTGGGTCATAGAGACCGCGCCTTGGACGTAGAGGTGCATGATATGTAGCGGAGAAATCTCCATCGACGGTGACATGATGCCCGAAATTCTCTGGTCCATGTGACATTTTTTGGCGTGCTTGGGAGGCCGCCAACTGTCGAGCTGCTGCCGCATTATCGTCCACTGTCCGGAGTGGCCATCTCGCCAACTCCTGTTCCAGGCCCGCAGGCCTTAAAGACCTTGAGCTAGAGCTTCGAGGCGCTATATTGCTGGCAGGGAAGCCGGCAGCTTTGTGAGTTTGAGACACATCCATTGCAGTGCTGGGAAGCTGGATTGTTCAACCTGGTGGCGTACTTGGCACACCGGGGATAATAGTGTAGGTCAACGCTGATAAATATAAGACTAAGTCGAAAGGAGGAAAATCGGAAGCAAAGTCGGCAGCCCGGTCCAGGGTGAGGATAGTGTTGTCAAAAGGCAATCGTTTTCAGCAAGAGCAAAAGTTTCAAGTATATCGGAGCAAGATGTGCATTGCGTTGTCTGCCAGGGCATGGAGCGACAGAACAGTCACGGTTCCAATGCACGAGAGAAAGAATTGACCTTGAGAATTGAGGGATGGCAGCGACTTGCTGCCTGCCTGCCTGCCTGCCTGCCTGCCCATACACTTGGCGACATGGCTTTTTGGTGGCAAGAGCGTGAGGGACCAAGTAAAGAGAGGCGGACATTGTCACAACAGACTACGAAGGTGCGGGGGTGCGAGGGACGATAAAAGGCGAGTATAGGCGAGAAGCAGCAAGAATTGTGTATTGTTGTATCTTTTGACTTTTCGGCAGGCATCAATGTAGGGCCGATGACGGCAACGCTTAGCAGCGTGATGATGATGGCGCTGTCGTGATGGTGGGAGGTGGCATATAAAGGTGTGTGGTGAGGTTGGCGTTTGTCAAAAAAACGCATACTCAATATAACAAAGCGACGAGTCACATGCACGGGCGGCAGTCGACTGCAAGGTGTCAGTTTTCATGTGCAGTCAAGTTGTTGCAGCGGGGTGACAGTCCATGCTCGGGCCGCCGTTGGCCATTGACGCAGTGTCCAAAGCGGCGACAAAATCTCAACGCTCAATCGCCACAAATATCCATCAGTGCGCGGGCACCCACTGTATTCCTGTTAGGTTGGTGTCGCATCCCCGTGTCAGCACCTTGGCTTTTCTCGTTGTTGATCTTTTCGATTTCTCTCCCCCCCCTATTATTATTCTCGTTTGGCTTGCAACCCCGACCGCTCACGTGCGAACGGGGCCAAGGTCCAAACCAAGGCTGTGGCCGAAATGAAGGTGGGGGTTACCTAGGTACACAGTGCCTAGCAAGTCGTGGTTGTCACACTTGTGCGAGACACAAGCCTGCATTTCGCAGACTCGTTGCTGGCAGCTGTATCACCAGAATTTTGTAATTTCGTTTCGCTTCGCATCTTTCTCTTCTCCTCTTTTGCTAACCTTGATACGTACTTGTCTACTGATGCATCCTCTGTATAGGCGTCATGAACCCCTGGCTAGGCTCGTGCAGCACCACTTCCCCTGGCAATGGTTCGAACTCTCTGGCCCTCTCTCATTTATACCTTGCAGCTAGTGTGATCGGCAGGCGCCCCTTGGGGATTCTGGAGCCAACTAGCGACTTGCGAAGGATCAACCTTTTTTTTTTTTCTTCTTTCTTCTTCACTCTGAGTGTGTGTGTAATTTCCAGTGGCCCACTCACTGCTTAGTGGTGCTGTGGTTTCCAGACTTCAAGTCCAAGAGCAGAGTCTGGAACTCGCCCTTTTGACACATGCGGCTAATTAAAGCCATGTACCCACCACATTGTCGCCTTGACCAATTGTTTCCATGCCAATAGGGCTAGGCTAGTCTATCTAATAGTTCCTTTTGCCAACTAGCTGCCAAGCAGCCCCACGACAAGAAGACGGGAGCTCTTTGCCAAGGCGTAGCATCTGAAGAGACCCTTGATTCCCCACACCTGCACCAAGACCGCTGCTTTCTTTGCTGCGTGACCGGCACTTTGTTTAAAAAAGGCTGCGACTCTCAATGTGTCACCGTCTCGTTGTTCCCGTCGTACGCCGTCATACTCAACCTCCTCATATCAGGTGTCGCTCGATATATGTCGTCGCCCTCCGCCCCCCTTCCGCCAGCCGGCTCATCCAACATCGCAGACGACCCTTTCACATATCCATAAAACCAAACCCGCAAACCTAAATAAAAAGCTTTTACAACACCATGTCTGCAAAGCCGACGCTTCACATCTCCATGCCGCCCAGGCGCCTCTCAGACTACCCCGGCCCGCGCAGCCCCCGATTCCGCGAGGACTTTGACGCGCCCTTTTCCGAGGCCATCATGAACGCCTCCCACTACACCGTCGCCTCGCCGGGCTCCTTTTCGTCCTCCTCCCAGGGACGCGCCAGCCTCGACGACTCGATCCGCCGCTGCTCGCCCGGCAGCTCCATGCGCACGCCCTCGTTCCCCGCGCAGTCGCCCACGGAGCCCTGGCGCGAGTTCCCCTGGGGTCAAAAGACGACAGCGTCGTCGTCGTCGACGACGATGCGCAAGCCCAGCGTCAACCACCGCGTGAGGGGCTGGGCCAGGAGATCTCTCATCTTCAAGAGCCGCCCAACGTCGCCCGACGAGCCGGCGGAGGGGTCCTTTTCAAAGGTGGATCATTCCGCCGAAGCTGCCACCACAGAATCACGCAAATAAAACAAGACAAGGAGAAAAGATTTGAAATGCCGCAGGGGATGATGTTCTACACTTTGAACGAGTAATGCGATGGAGGTTCGTGGATGATCTACTTTATTTTAATGATTGGGCGGGTACACACATGAGTGGCAAAAGAATCACTCATACTAGGCGCTTCAGGCTTGGCGTTTTCTTTTCTTATTTTCTGTATATAAAAACGGTTATTGAGCTACGCTCGGGAGTTGACATCTCACTTCTTGAGTTCCTTGGTTTACAATAGCGGTAATCAAAAGACACCGCCCCCAATGATAAAAAGCCGCTGTTCTTCCTTCTTGGCCCACTGGATTATCTGGTTGGCGCCCTGTCCCATGGTCGCCCGCGACATGTTGGGCCCTCCCACGCAGTATAGCTCAAACACCGGCGTGACCCACGCGAGCGACGTGGAATCCTCGCTCGTGTTGTGCAAGATTCTGAGGTGCGTATGTTTGGCGTGCACGGCAGCGTGCATCTCGTGGTACAGACTCATTAGCCGACGGCGATCGGAGATGGCGTCAAACGGCGGCTCCAGTGCAGCCATGCAGAATTGGACGTTGGCCTTGGACTTGTAAAGAAAGTGGCTCATCGGGTTTGCTGGCACAATCTGAGCAATCTGCGGCCGCCCAGCCCGTACGGCGTTCCGAATAAAGGCCAGGCTGCCGTTTTTGGCCAGTTGCTGGGACACGTCATCACGCATCTTTTGGAGGCCAAAGAAGCTCTCCTTGTCGGTGCTAATCAGGACCATGGCGATTTGTTGACTAGCAGAGCTTGATTGTTCTTGGCCATCTGCGGCGTCTTTTGGTGCGTTCCGGTCGTCATCAAAAAAGCTGACATACATGTATAGATAACCTTCGTTGTTGAAGGCAGGAAGACACAGCGGTATCCAATTTTCACCTCCTCCACCTTTAATGCCATCAGACTCGAATAGCATGTTGAATATGAGCTGCAAGTCGCTTGGATGCAGTGAATGTCGTCGCGGACGAATGACGCTGACAAGTTTTCCACCTGCAATGATGAGTCCGTATAAAAGCTTGTCCGAGCGGAGCTTCAGAAACGTGTTGTTAATCGAGTGTCGCTGCGACTTGCGGAGCTTGAGGCATTCCAGTGATCCCAGCAGCATTGTTGGCGAGCCTCTTGTAAACGTATCAGCGAGTGAAGAGAGTAGCGACTCGGTGCCTTCGAGTGGCTTTCTCAGGTCCGACGACGGCCTGTGGACAAAGATCTTTTTCAAAGTCGGTAGGGTGAGCGTAGAAAGAATTTGCATGTAAAGCGCGTCGAGCTGCGCGCGCAGCTGCGAGTCGCTTTCGCCCAGCTTGCTGACGGCCACAAAGTAGAGGGGGCCTCGGGTCAGCACCACAAATCTTGCGTCGCCTGCCGTGAATCCTAGCAGAGGACTTTTGGCGCCTTCATAGAAGGATATGATAGTTTGCATCACTCCTATCGAGGAGTTGATGAGCATCAAGTCTCCATGGCGACTCCAAATGGGTTTCCCGGCTGACGAGAGAATCATGTAGTGCTTGAGCTTTGCTTTCCACATGGTGACTCGCGACGCATCGTCCATTTCGTCTGTGGCCTCGGTCGGTACCGGCTCAAACTCTTCTTCAAAATTTGCCAGCATATCATCTTGTCGGTAGCGGCTTGATTCAAATGGCTGGACAGTGGGTGCCTGCGAGCGCAGCATGTTCCACGCCACACTGCGCTTGCCAAGGTCGCCGACAAACAGACTCGCAATGTCACCGGTCGGTCGCATTGTCGGCACAAAACTCATGACGCTTGCTCCATCATCTCCCTCCGCTCCCGAATGGCTCGCCTTGTATCCAGGAGAAGCATAGCCGCTGGGTACTGGCGTCGATACCGACCTCGCCCCTGGTGTTTGGAATGTGCCTCGTGATCCATCGGGGAAGGACAGCGTTTGTATGTCGACAGCAGTCACTGCCGTGGTCGCTCGGCTAGCGTGAGGTTTTGAATCGGTCGCATCGTTTGACGATACTTTTGATGACTCATTGGGGCCATCGGCCGACGCGTTGTCATCGGTTACCATTGCGTAGCTGTTGTGTCTCGACCGACGTCATCGTATGTTGTGATAGTAGAGCTGGCCCGAGGCCGGCGTTGCCCTCGTGTCTTGTTCAGGGACTTGGTCTCCGTATCATCTCGACTGAAGTGTTGAAGTATTCGGGGCAGCGGGCGGTACGCGTAGATATATTTATTGATGACGGCACGTAATGTGAGAGGTACCATGTGCTGTGGGGCGGCCCAAGTTCCGAGACAAGTGACGACGTCGCCAGCCTGGCTGACGAAATTTGTGGAGGTGCTGGACGATTACGGTTCACAGAGCAGAGAAAAGTCGAGGCGAAGAAGACAGGGTAAAAGTTGATTTATTTTATTTTCCTAACTTGCATTCTATTCGTTATTCTTCTGACATTTTCAAGCATCTCAGAATCGGCCACGACGTGTCTTGTCCGCCTTTAGGGCTTCCCTCGTCGGCTTAGCAGATCTTCCAACAATTGCAGCGGCAGCGCATCCAAATTACTCTCTGCCTTACTTTTCACAAAAATTCGACATGATGGCCCCTGTCTTGTCAGCCTGCGATATCCCCCAAATATCGGCATGGGCGCACTGTAGTCTCTCGACCGTCATCATTGGGAAAATCTCTGCCCAGGCTTCCTCCACACCATGTCCCGAGCGCAGCTGGCCATCCTGAGCGCCAATATAGATTGCCTCGAGTCCGACACACTGTGACGTCTCAGCCGCCGGCGCCGGAGCGTCTAGCAATATCACCTTCACTCTTTCAACCGCAGGGCTCTTTGAGATCTCACGAGCCAAATCTGGAACCAGTAGCCCTCCCATAGAGACACCAACGAGAGTTACATTCTTGATATGAGGCTCCAGGGCAGAGACGACAAGTTCGGTGTAGGCCCCGATGAATTCTTCACTGGGATTTTGGTGTGGATGTTCCGCTGCCAGAATAGTGGTATCTGTGTCAAGGCTAGCGAAGAGCGGCCCCGCGCCGGTGAGCAACCCGTCAGAGCCCGGAATGAAGAAATACAAGGAATCCTTGCGTCCCTGGCGGATTACATTTAGCAGTGGGAGTGCAGGGCTCGGTGTCTGCGTTGGACGCCCGCGAGATGCCCGCGAGACGAACAATTCAGCCAGTGAAGCAGGCGACAACACAGGGGTCACAAACCCGATAGCCCTGTATCCAGTCAATATTACTGCTTGCTCATAAGTATTGGTCAAGTAAGCTTATACTAACCCGATATTGGGCCCTGACAACTCCTTGGCCACAGAACTTATCAACGCCACATATTGCGCGCTAGAAAGACCAGAATTTTTCAGATTGCTTTGGGGTTCGATTTTGGTCTCAAGGATCTCGGAAGCAACCCGAACGAAAGCACTGATAGCTAGACCCAATTTCTTATCCACAATTGTGCCTGAAGGCTTAGCTACCGGCATAGCACAACCCTTGCGTCTTGGAGCCTGGAGAGCTCTGCGGTCGAATATACCCTCGGGGACATATATTGTCGACATTTTGAGCAGGCTTTCCTGATGAGGAAAGCCCAAGACAACATGCGAATCAACACCGCCCCAGCCGGAAGCGGATACAGCGACAATGTCATCTCTAGTTAGCTTTGTAGGTAGCATGGCAAGATCAATTGGCAGAGCTGGATTGATCATGGCATTGGGGCACTCCAGGCCCTTGGTGTGTGGAATGGTACCGGCCTGTATCGACTTGCAGATCTTGATCAGGGAAACAAGTCCAGAAGCATGCTGTGCATTGCCGATATTGCCCTTGACTGACCCAACAGTGAACCGGTGAGAGCTACCCAACTCCCTCAGAGCAAGGCCAAGGCCTTCTAGCTCCAGTGCATCCCCGATAGGCGTACCGCTGCCATGAATTTCCGCATATCGCAATTTGTTCGGTACACGTCCCGCTGTCTTCCAAGCCGACTTGATGACTTCTGCCTGGCCACGGGGCGAAGGAACCTGGTAGCCTACCTTTTCCAAAGCTCCATCAGATCCGATTGCAGTTCCGAGTATGCGAGCGTACATGGACGTCCCATCCAGGACTGCGGTGCTGTAGCGTTTCAGGACCACACACGTCACGGCGTCTGCCGGCACGGTGCCGTCGGCCTGTGCGTCAAAAGGGCGACATACACCACTGGGAGAAAAGATCTGTCCATCTTGGGTCACGTAGCCGCCTTCGAATAGCTGAACAGAAACTCCTCCCACTATGGCAACGTCGCAGCGACCTAGGCGGAGGGAATCAAATGCCAAGGACAGAGCAACACTGCTGCTGGCACAGTTGGTCTGAATGGTAACATTCGGCCCTCTGACGTTGAGGTGGTATGCTGTTCGAGCAGAAATGGAAGGGGCCACCATCGGGCGATTCTCTTTCAAGAAAGGATCTGTGGCCACCGACTCTGTATGCAGATGATAGGCGTTGTTGGCACAGCCCACGAAAATACCAGCGCGAGCACCACATTCCGGGTTTCCGCCGTGACCTACATCGTACCCAGCGTCTGTCAAGGCTTCATACGCGACCTCAAGAAACAGTCGTTGTTGAGGGTCCATTTCTGTAGCCTCTTCGCGAGACAGGTGCCAGAATTCATGGTCAAATTCTTCGACATTGTCAAGGGAGCCAGCTTGTGGCACCCAGAGATTGCCGGGAAGGGTTTTGCGCTCAGTGTTACTGGCAGGCGTGATGCCAGAGTAACCTTGCATGAGCTTTTGATAGAACTCATCTGGGGTTTTGGCGCCTGGAAAGCGGCCGGCAAGACCAATGATAGCGACGCCATCCAGCTCCATGTCGTCTTCCGCTGCCACAGATGTGGCGACGGTGGCAGGGCTGGAACGCCTGGAAGCAATTCTAGATGTCATAGCAGAATGGCGCGATGGCCTCTTACTTGTTGCTCTGCTGCTAGGTGTGCTGCTCGGGGTATCCGACCGGCTCTTTCCTTGACGCCTGCGGTCATTGTTCGCCATTGCGACTCGTTTCGTCCTCTTGGTCTTACGCTTCTTGACTGTCGAATCTCCAAGAAGCGCAGACTGGTTTTCGATTGTAGATTGGTGGAACAGATCCACGAGACGAATACATCTGTTGGGAAATGCAGCCTTGAGCCTCTCATGGAGCCTGGGCACCAAAAGACTGTGGCCGCCAATATCGAAGAAGTTGATATTAGATGCTGGAGCGTCTTTGAGACATAGAACGTCCGACCAGATTTTGGTTATTGTTTCCTCATCATCTTGGTAAGAGTCCGACTCTGAATTCTCGCTGTGGCTTTCGGAGCTGTGTTCCGAGCTTGACGATTCTGGCATCAGGTTGAATTTTGGCAGAAAGCGACATCGCTCTCGTCGCACAGTGGCGTGATCGGTTTTTCCACTCGAATTCTTCGGTAGACATTCGACTTTCACAATTCTGGAGGGCACCTTGTAGGGAGGCAGGAGCATTCTTAGCTTGCGTAGGAGTGATTCGGTTGAGATAGATTCGGGAGTGACGAGAGCCACCATTTCCCTTCCATCTTCGGAAGTCAAAACGGATGCTTCAGTAACCCCACACTGGGCATCAAATATGGCCTCTTCTATCTCTTCTGGTGCGATACGAAAGCCTCTCACCTTCAGCTCACGATCCACTCGTCCCATGACCAGAATCGAGCCGTCTAGAAGCATTCGACCTCTATCACCAGTGCAATACATTCTTTCACCAGTATCACCATGCGGCTTGAAGCTTTTTGTCGTCTGTTCTGGAAGATTAGAGTAGCCACGGGCCACTTGCTTACCAGAGACGCAAATCTCGCCGATGCGCTCGGCGCCAAGAATAGCACCAAATCCTTCTGCGCAAATGGAGATGGTAGTGCCAGAGTTGGCACGTCCCGCCGTGACAAGTTCGTCCACCAGAGTATTGCCTCGTTCAATTTTATTGATTGACACGGCAATTGCACATTCTGTTGGACCATAGGCATTGACTAGGTCCACACGGGGGTGCCATCTTGCTAACAGATCGCGAGAAACTGCCTCTCCGCCGACGGAAATGAGTTGAAGACTGGGAAGTGCTCGACTGACGCTGAGTGTCTCAAGAGCGGTCGGCGTTATCTGCAAAAATGAAACCGCATTATCCTCGATGACGTCGGCGAGGTACTCTCCAACTAGTTGCTTTGGGTGTTCTGCGAAACATAGGCACCCACCAGTGCACAGCGCTGCTGTCCACTCCAGAATAGAGGCGTCTAAAGAGAAGGATGCCAGCTGCAGGATGCGAGAGCCGTATCCACATTTGTATATTCCAGAAGCTGCTTTGACAAAGCTGGAAATATTCCCATGCTCAACCATGACACCCTTTGGTTTTCCAGTTGATCCTGAGGTATAGATAACATAGGCGAGATTGGAGTCAGTGGTGCCGAATTTGGCAGCAAGTACCTCTTTGCTGTTGATCTTGAGCTGAGAAGCTTCCAAATGGTAAGCTTCGACTGTTTCCTCGTCGATGATCAACCTTGGTTTGCAGTTGTCGATAATTGCAGTCTTTTGGTTCAGAGGAGCTTCTGCGTCGAGGTAGACAAAGGCCGCGCCAGTCTTGAGAATAGCCAGCGTCCACTCGAGAATCGAAAATCCTCTTGCAAGGTGAATTAAAATTCGTTCCTCATTTTTTGCACCATTTTGCAAAAGAAATTGTGCCTTTTTCTCTGTCGAGGTGTATAGCTCCCCATATGTCAGGATTCCCAGCTCCTTGGAGGAAAGTGCGGGAGCGTCAGGGTTTGTCTCGGCATGAGCATCAAACCACTGGTGAATGTGCATCAGCGGATTCCATTCTCCTGGGTCTTCTTTGGGCAAGGAGATGTGCTTGGGTAGCCACGTTAGCATTTCTCGAAGCTCCACGCCATCAACTTTGCTTAGGGTAGTAAAACGTGTCCACTGCGACTTCATATCCTCAATGGCAGAGCCAGAAAACAATCTAGGGTCATATATAACCCCAAGATTGACATCATGTTCCTCCTCCAAGAAGCATACGAAAAGGTCCCAGGGCCCCTCGACTGGGAAAAGGCGGCAACCTGCCTTTGCCAGCTTCGGGGAGTAGGTGACAGCAACTTTGGGAGGCTGGTAGTCATTTCCAGACTCTCGAGATATTCTCGCCAGTTCAATAACGGGAAATAACTCGGCCTTTTTTACCGCACTGAGGTTCTTCCCCACTGCCGACACGAGAGAGCGAAAGCTTCCGTCGCCTTGCTCAAGAATCTGCCACAGGGGCAACTTCACTGGGAGAGCATTGGCAAACTGGCCCACACATGAAGATTTCATCTCTTGCGGACGGCCACCAAAGCCTACAGATAAGACTTCTTCTTTGCCCAGAGGCGGGCGCGTACGGTCGGCAACGAGAAGGCCGACGAGCGCCGTTGCGACTCGAAACCACGATGTTTTGTACATTTGGCTCCACTCTTCTAGTTCCTGAGAAGGAGTGTTAGATGGTGTTATAGGCGGGACGTTGGATTAACGAGATTCTCACCGATTTAGAATACGAAGCCCAGGCATCTATGGATCGATAATCCACGGCAGTACCGCGCTGGCATTGTGGTGGCGATAGGTGGGCTGGCCAATGACTTTGATGCATGTTTTTGATCTGATCAAGTAACGTCTTCTGCGCCAACTTATACGCCGCAGTGTTGAGCCAAGCTCGCTACGCATAGAATGTTAGCTTGTGTCAACGACATCTCGGGGCTTGCACCCTGGGGGTAGCACGTACCTCGATCATATGCATGTCTCTGAAGGGTGTAGTTGGTGGTAGCGCCGTACTAGATGGTCTGAGTAGGTCCAAGAACTCCCGCGACAGTATGCTCATAGACTGCCCATCGATTACGATATGGTGCCCGACGACATAAACTCGAAATGTGTCAGGATCTTGAAGAATGACCCATCGCGCTGGAAGCTCTCTGTCTAGGAGAAAAGGCCTGTGCAGAATTTCCGTGACTGTCGGCTGAGAAATCGTGTTTTTGCTGCGCTGAACGAGTCGGACTTCAGGATCGACGGAGCCAGCACGGTATTCGACAACATGAGGCTTGTTGTGCACAGTCTTGATGCTACAGCGGAGTGTAGCATGCCTTGTCGTCAATTCGCCAATCACTGCACGTTTTTTTGGTTAGAACTCTTTTTGCACCGTTTCAGAAACTCTATTGGCAATTACTTGCCTCCAACAATGTCAGAGACAGCAGGCAGCGGCCCCTCACACTTTCGGAGGTCCCATTCGAGAGTCAGGTTGTATTTCGTTCCCAAAGGATTAGCAGTATAGTCATTCCACATTGCTTCTTGGCTTTTTGTCAAAGGATATGCTGCCTGGCTGACGGAATCTCTCATGTATGTCTCCGAATAGTGAGGTGCAGGGTGGCCTTCCTGCGCAGGTCCAGAGATCAGGCACATCACATTGTCGAATAAAGCCATTTGAGCAGAGTTTCGGTACAGGCAGTCCCTTTGAAAGACTAATGTATCCTGATTCTGACTCTTTGGTTCTCAATCTGAAGCTTTCACAGTCACTATGGAAACTTTGTAGAGAAACTGGTTCGAACCACTTCTACTTATACAGAGGACCCAGTCTCGGTATAATTCATCTTAACCTAGTCTTTAGGCTTAAAACGGCTCTAAAAAAATCTTTTTCTGGCATCACTATGGGGTCATACCAACCTTCATTTCTGCAATCTTTTGTTTAAAGGCTATTTGATGAGTGGCTGTTTGACCCAGTCTCTGGTTGCAGAAAGTGGCTGAAGGATTGCGGGCCATGGAAGCAAATGTTTTTTACCACAACTTGGGTGATCCTTACGCGCTTCTTCCCTTTAGGCATGCTAGTGTGACAAGACTTCTTTGACAGATAGCACGATTTTGTTAATATGCGGAAAGGATCCGAGGTCTGATTACTGACTAGCTGAGACGCCCTTGTGGACCTTTGGAGTGATGATGGTGCGAACAGCTGAATGCAAGAATGCCGCCTGCTTCTACGAAGGGCAAGCATGATATCTGGGAAAGGGTTATATCTTATTTCTGTTGTTCGTTTGTTCCCATCTTTTTTTGGCATTAAGTCTGAAAAAAAACTCGAATTGTGGCGCAACACCTCCTGGACTCGAGAGGAAATGCCGAATATACCCGGATAAAAGTATTGACAGTCCAATATTTTGACCCAGTCATCCATCTCGAAGGTCTGATGTTATGCATATTTTGACAAGGGTTATTTTGCAAGACTCGTATTCTCCGTCACCCGTTTTTCTGCCATCTAGCTTTAGAGGCGAGTAATTCTTTCAACCCTGATTAATTATTCCGTTTCTTTCATCGAGGGTTACTATTTATTTTCCCGAAATTACTTGTTTTTGTATTTATAATCCTACGAGCCAGCCTCTGCTTCGCGACTCGGCCGTAGACGGATCGAGATTTCGCCATGTAAATAACGCCACAGCCCTGTTTCGCTGGGCTGGTGGCAAAGTACATCTGTATTGTACTGTACCTATCAAGCAGATGCGCTTCTCGACCGTTGCACTCGAATGTGGCACGAAAATAGTGCGCTGATATTCGGGCAGGGATTAGCCTCACAATTTTCACCTTGCAGATAGCCCGTTTACATGAACGCGCACCCTCGTTCTGCCTAGCCAGTCAAAGCCGGCATAAGCCGCTCATGACTCCCTCTCTTGACTGTCTACTGTAGCTTGAAATAATCCCAGATCAGCTTTTTGAAAACTCTTCATAGTCTCAATCTGGGTATTTGGGCCCGTCGTTTTCTCCTGTTACAGGCCGGGTGCTCTAGTCTCAGGCAGCCGCTCTCTCTTCCACGAATATACATCCACAACATACCGAGGACTCGTCATGGCGACGAAATCAATTGGAAAGGGGGCCGCAGTAGCGACGCTAGCAATTGTGTAAGCTCAATTGGCGCGGTAGCTCTCTATAGCCCTCTGGCTCACAATCTTCAGATGTCTGGTCTTCTTCATCGACATCGCTAATCTAGGCATGGCCAACATTGCTTTGCCCACCATTCAAAAAGAGCTGGGGTATGATGAGGGCTCGCTGCAGTGGATATTGACAGCCTATGCTCTGACGGTACGTTATTATGCGCTACAACGTTTCAGTCTCATCATATCGCTTACGAAAGTAGTTTGGTGGGTTTTTGATGGTCGGTGGCCGCGTTGGCGACATCTTTGGACAGAGAGTCACCTTGATAGCAGGAATGACTCTTTTCAACGCGGGGACTCTTCTTTGTGCTCTTGTAAACGATAAGATAGCCCTTGTCATAGGCCGAGCAGTTCAAGGTATCGCTGCAGCCTTTACCATCCCTGCGGCACAGTCCATGGTCTCCCTGTCGTTTGAAGATGCCAAATCTCGCATTCGCGCATTCGGTGTATGGGGTGCTTCTGGGTCTAGTGGATTTGTGTGAGTATTGTCATGCCCATTGATTTCTTGTGCCACTGACTGATGGTTTCTCCCTGCAGCTTTGGCCCTATTTTTGGTGGCCTCTTCACCTCGTTGGTAACATGGAGATGGGTGCGTCCATGTTTGAACACACTTCCCTCCTTGCAGCAAGCTGACAAACTGACTTTCAGATTTTTTGGCTTTCCCTCGTTGTCGAAGGCTCTCTCGAAATTGTAGCACTTGTTTTCCTTTTCACTGACAACCTTCCCGGCGCGCCTACAAGCGCCCCCAAAGACAAAAACGGTCGGTTGAAATGGTCGGAACTTGCCACGCGTTTGGATCCTGCTGGAACATGTCTGTCCATTGTTGCTCTGATATTGCTTGTGTATGGCCTTACTACTGGCAATGTGCACGGGTGGGGTGATGCAGATGTGGTTGCGACTCTTGTCGTGTCTGTGGTCCTTCTCGCGGTTTTCGCTTTTGTGCAGCTTAAATTCTCCTCGGATCCGATCCTGCCTCGGTACTTGTGGAGCGATCGAATCAAGATGCTTGGCTGCCTCATGGCTGCGTTGACGTATGCAATATGGCAGGGAAGCAATTACTTGCTGACCCTGGAGCTTCAGAGTCAGTATCAGCGAGAATCGAGAGCTTGCAATCCATATCTGACATGTCTCAAACAGGCTTTGGCTTCTCTCCTTTATCTACAGCGCTTCGCTTTCTTCCTCTTGGAATCACGGCCATGTGTGTCAATTTTGTCATTCCGATCGTCATTCAGCGCGTCCAAGCCCGCACTCTACTTTTGATCAGTTGGCCTGTATGCGCTGCTGGGCTCGCTCTTCTAACGGCTATGGCTGATATTGGGGACTACTGGCGACTGTGTCTCCCGGGGGAGATCCTCTATATTGCTGGTGTTGGTACAATTTATTTTGTCGGCAATATCAAAGTAGTGGCGACCGCAAAAGCAGAGCAACAGGGTACCGTTTCTGGGGTGTATAACGTGAGCATAACTAGCGTTGCATGTGTACCAACTTATACTGACTGCATCAAGATGTTTCTGAATATTGGCGGCGCTGTTCTCGGAGTCGCTGTCTTGACTGTCATTTCGGATTCGGTCACTTCCAATCAAAGGGACAAAGACGGGCCAAGCGCTCGCCTAGATGGATATCGTGCGGGTTACTATGGTACAATTGCTATGGCTGTCATTGGTTTGGTTGCATCATTTTTCTTTTATGACGAGCCAGTTTCGAAGGCCGAGGAGGAATTGCCTGTGGTTCAAGAGAGTGTAGATTCATCTCGCAAGATGAGCAGGGAGATGAAGCCAGAGTGTTTGGCTGAGGATGACCTTGAGTAGTCTCGCATCTGAGAGAAGAACTATATAATAGTTATTTCTAAATAAAAGCTTGAGGTTTTTAATATAATACTAATAAGATTTTGAAATATATTAACTTATATATAATATTTTATTGATAACCTAATTTATACTTATTTTTATTATATTTAGGTTTTTATTAATAATATTTTTATTTTATTAAAGATAAAAGAAAAGTATATAGAATACCTTAAATATTTTTCAAAATAATTATAAAAAAGAGCTTTATATATCTTTAGAAAAGTTTTTTATAATTTACTTATTAATCTAGTTATGAAAATGATTAGTTTTCTTCTCCAGCTTGTCAACCTAGTCTCGGCGAATTAGATATAACGTGCGTCCGATACTTGGTGTTTTGAGCACGGCTTACATGGGCAAGTCACTGTGCAGCCTGCTCACTAAACAATGACCTCATTCCTTTTTGCTCCTTGGAACATGTTGTTATTGAGTTTTTGCCAGTGTTATCCCACTCAACGGCATCTTTTAATTGTTTCTTTTTTCGGCAGTTTTATTGTACACCCGGGCTGTTATAGACTCTTGTTTGACTAAGCTGTTGGTGTTTTGCAGTTGGTTGGTGGTTTGATTGTTCCTGTAACAGTGCTGTACCGTATCCACATGCCAAAAGCTTCAGCTCTGCAACGTAGCCTCTACCAAGCAAGACGCGGCCTGCTAGCGCACGCAGCATCGGAGCTTTCGTCGCAGTCTCACGAATCTCAATCTCGAATTTCTTTCTTATGAGGAAAGCTCTTCGTATCTATGGCGCTTGATCCCGGCTCGAGAGCGTGGACGGGCTCCCCCGAGAGCTCGGGGCGAGATTCCCCCATCCCTCGACAATGGCGCAACCAGCTTGGCGGGGGTATGCGCCTCGTCTTACTTGCCAGGCAACTCTTGACTGACAATCAAAGTAGAAGAAGCTCCTGCCAAAGATAAAGCATACCGAAGATACGCATCCGGAGTGGAAAAGGCCCTGTCGCTTTTTGAGACTGCGCTGGAGGAATGGGCCGACTACATTTCTTTCTTGAACAGGGTCCTCAAGGTACGCCGCGACAACGCTCCCAAAAAAAAAAACAAAAATGAGAAAAATAAAACAAAGACTACGACTGACCTTGTATAAAAGGCCCTGCAAGCGCGGCCACCCTCGAATACCACAATACCAGCAAAGGCGCTCTTGTCGAAACGTTTGTCGCAATGCCTGAACCCCACGTTGCCTTCCGGCGTCCATCAAAAGGCCATCGAAGTCTACACTTACGTTTTCGACACAATTGGTGCCGATGGTCTGTCCAGAGATCTCCCACTCTACCTTCCTGGCCTTGCGCCGACGCTCTCATTCGCATCGCTATCCGTTCGCTCGCCCTTTCTCGAACTCCTCGAAAAGTACTTTGTCAAGCTGGACGCGCGGTCGCTACGCCCTGCTATGCGATCAATCATATTAGCACTTCTCCCCGGCCTGGAAGATGAGACAAGTGAGGACTTTGATCGCACCCTAAAGCTGGTCGAAGGCTTCAAGGAGGCCATACGGCCAATTGACAGCAGAGAGCTGACAGACCATCACTCCGTCGGCGACGACTTCTTTTGGCAGTGCTTTTTCCTGGCTTCCATTACCAGCCATAGTCGGCGCGCTGGTGCTTTGGCCTATCTGATTCGATATTTTCCAGCTCTTGGCACCCCGACTGTAGCCGCAGAGGTCGAAAACGGCGGTCAAGAACTTGCCACAATGGTAACGTCGCCTGAGCCAGGGCTACTGGTCCGATGCTTTGCAAGTGGTCTCGCAGATGAGCAAGTTCTCGTTCAGCGCGGATACCTTGATCTTCTCGTGTCGCACCTACCTCTCAACTCAAATGTCCTACAGGCTCGTGTCAAGCCATCTGATCTCGAATTATTGCTCAAGTCAGCCGTGGGAGTAGTAATCAGACGAGAGATGAGTCTGAACCGTCGCCTATGGGCTTGGCTCCTGGGTCCCGAGCCTGCAGTACCGGAAAACGAACATGCCAATGATGTAGCCGGTGCTCCAACGGAGCAGCAACATGCCTACCTTTCCTCCCGAACACAGTATTTTGAGGAGCACGGACTCGCAGCACTGACGAAAGCACTCCTTGGTATGATCAAGGATGCAGAATCAAGCAGCGTCCCGGAACGTGCGAGGCCTTATCGCACCTGTCTATCTCTCATGGACAGATGGGAAATTGGCGGTTTGGTCGTTCCAGAGATTTTTCTCCCAGTAGTTGAGAGTGTACAGCGCTTCAAGAACAAAACGTCATCTCCAGCAGAGTTCAAGGAGGTTTTGCGGAGCGCGAGCGTCTTCTTCGACGGCATAGAAAGTGGTCTCATCTACAGCGAGATCGTTGCCCTTTTCGCGCAAGCTATCGCCCCCGGCACGTTGGGAACTAAGCAACGCAGCGAGAAATTATCACTCATCAGCTTCATCATCGCCAATTTCAACGTCAGAGAAGAAGAAATGGTGACTATACACGCACCTCTTACCTGTCTCGCTGCTCTTTACATGCTCCAAGACCTTCAAGAAAGGCAGAACAAAGGTGCGGTGGGCTCATTCACGGTGGAACTGGTCAATCAAGTCTTATCAATTGTGGCGTCATTCTTGGATCTTGTACCAGAGCGCACATTCCTTGCGCCGCCAACAAAGGCTACTACAGATTTCGAGGTCTTATCTTTATCCAACATGGATTTGCTGAACAAGATACGCGATTTTTATGTCAACGAGCAGGGAAATTTGGACAGCTCGCCAGCTCCATTCACTGGTCTTGAGACTGGGCGCCTTCTGATTCAGCTGGCTGCCAAAAACGTATACGATTGTGACACGCAGACTGGCCTGTTGCCAGATCTAAATCTGCGAGTTCGAATATTTCTACAAATGCTCACCAAGACACCTAAACAATACGAGTTTGACAAGGCGGGGCTTCTTTCATTTTCGCGCCGAGAGCTGTCTGACGGAAAAGCCCTTCCATTTGTTGCATTCTCCTCAATATTGAACCTGGTCAGTCAGATGTACTGGACTGACAGAATCACACTGCCACAATTGTCGGAGCTAGTACTACCTCTGGTTCGTCATGCCTGGTCATACTTATCCGTATCCGAGCCCAAGTATCATGTTGAGACTGTCCGCTGTCTTTGGCAGCTGCAGACGGCTCTCACGCTGGAGCGTCGCGACATTGAAGCAGCCTTGTCCACTTTGATAGTTGAGAAGAAAAGCTGGGATAATGCAGATACGGGCCGCACGTTCGGTGTCCTTTGGTCGCACACCTTGCAGGATAACCAGGGAGAACGCCGTGGGTCAAGAACGACATCTCTGATTGAGCCTCGCTCGAGGGTAGCAGGTGCAGACTTTTACGAAGTCATGCTTACGCAGCCCCTGTTCCTCGTCCTTGATGCTTTGATGGATGAAAGGACACATTTGTATATGAATGTCAAATCATGGCTGAACACAATGGTTGGCATTGACAGGTATGTGCAGCCCGCTCGTTTCAAAATAGTATGCTTACCTGCAAAGGCTGTTCCTGTTATTTGCATCCAAGATCTCAGCACTTCCTTTTCTGAGAGGCGTCAGAGATTCTGTTTCCACCGACGAGCTGGATGCAACATCGCGGCAGTTCTCGGAAAATGACGATCTAGATCTTTGCCTGTATTACCTACGAACCATGCACAATGTTCTAGGCTGCATGAGCGAAGTACCTTGGGTTATTATGGGAACAAGACATGTATCCCTGGTGGACGAAAGTTTGCATATCAGTAGTAGGTGTCTTGGTTCTATACTGTCCAACATTCGGCTAATGCATCACAGCCGGTGGTGAAGGGAACGAAATGACGCTTCAGGAGCTTCTCCTTAGATTATTGGTCCAATGCGTTGCCGGGGAATCCGAGACAGAAGACAAGAACCTCATTGACAGAACCCGCCAACTGCAAAGATACGCATTGATGATTATTCATCAGTTTCTTATTGCACCTCAATCCAGCCGCCTGTCTCACTTCCATGTCGAGACGATTCTCATCGACAGACTCGGAACCTCGATTACTAGTTCAGACCCTTACATCCAGGTGCTTCTTTTAGATTCCATTTTTGCGGCTCTGAAGCTTCAAGAGCCGCCGGCAACAGAACGCCCCCTCTCCGCGACATCTGAAAGATATCATTCATCAACGACAGATCTTACACGACCTGGAAGGCCGTCGATATCAAATGTAGATGGTCAACTGCCCCAACATGGTCTACCTCCGCAGCTTCTGAAATGTCTTCTTGCTGGGCTCGGTGCTCAAAACAGTCAACTCGTTCTGGACAGCTGGATGAATTTCTTGGGCGGCTGCCTCCCGCTTTATGGCGGATCTGTCTTCCAGATTGTTATCCCGCTGGTCGAGACTCTCTGCAAGCAGATTGGCACTACGTTTGCAAATCTGAGAGCCACATTTTGTCCAGAGAATAGCAGCCCTGGTGCGCAGGTCGCTGCACCGGAAACCACACTGATATACCTCCTAAACGGCCTGGAGCAGGTACTTGCTCGCGCGCATGACCAGCTGCAGGCAGACGAGGCGCGTGCTCAGGCTCTGAAAAGTCCCGACCAGCCACAGTCGCTATTCGGCAGCATGGTTTCTGGTGTCTTCCAGTCGGACGCGCCGCAGGGCCGCAGTGCGACTGCAAACGACCGCCTCACTGTTCATCTTGCCTTTCAGGATGCGGTCCGTATTTGCTACAAGATTTGGTCCTGGGGCCAAGGTGATGATGCCGCCGCCAACGACACCTCCGCGGCTGCGTCGTTTATGTATACCTCCCTACGAATGAGAAATCGTGCCAGGAGACTCTTGGAGCAGCTCTTCACCGCTGAGACACTAGAGTGCTTGGAGACCATTGTCGATATTTGGAAGCAAGGCACCTCCGAGGCTCAGAAGTCTGAAGTCTTCAAATTCCTGGCGGCACTCGAGGCTTCCCGTCCACGACAAACAGTGCCCTCTATATTCAACTCTATCTACAGCCGGACAAACCCCGGCGCTTTGGATCCTTCTCGTACGTCGACATTGACTATATCACTAGAGGACACAGACTTGGGCTTGTTCTTGGTCAGGTACACACAATCTCTTGACGACGATGCTATGGACGAGATATGGCAAGACTGCATCGTCTTCCTCAGGGACATTCTCGCCAACCCCTTTCCCCACCGGCAAACACTTCCAAGTCTGCTGGAGTTTGCAGCCATCCTGGGGGAAAAGGTTGACAATACAAACTTTGGCGAGCAACGCAAGATGCGACGAGAGCTCGGCGATCTGTTCACTCGACTCTTAGCTGGCCTATTTACCACACGGCCCATGACCTTTGCCGAGCCGGCCTCGTCAAATGCGACTACGGAGAAATCCAGACCAGGGGATACCACAGAGACTCGCGACGTGGTTGGCATCCTAGCATCGGTTGTGCCTAAGCTCTCCAAGGTTCTGCTCGAGCCCGACCGGGTGCTGTCTGCGGCCGGCACCATTTCCACCAACGTCATCGGCCCTACGCTGCGCACCAAGACCTTCCCGGACTCGGTCACTCACAACACGGTGCGTCTGCTGCACGAGCTGTCGCGGCTGCCCAACAACCACAAGTCGTGGAAGAAGGATGTCGGGGACGCCTTCAACGACGGCCGCTTCTTCAGCATGGACCTGGCGCTCGTGATGGACGACTGGTTGCCGCTGCTCCGCCAGTGGGCTGTCGCCGACAAGGACAAGCTGCCCGAGATTGTGAGCCGCGTCGCGGCGCCGACAACGGCCGGCATCGTGTTTGGCGTCGGGGCCACGTCGGCCCGGCTCGAGGCCGACCGCAAGACGCAGCTCAACCTGCGACGCGTGGCGACGCTCATCCTCGCCGGCGCCGATGACGCCGTCGTCGCGGACCTCCCCGTCATCGTCGACAAGCTCGTGGAGCTGCTCGCCGCGACCAGCACATCGTCGCCGTCGTCAACTACGCGCGCCGACGTCTACATGGTGATGCGCGCGCTCGTTTTGCGCACCGACCCTCTACACCTCGCCATGCTGTGGCCCGTCGTCAACGCCGAGCTGCACGCCGCGCTCTCATCCGTTGTCGCGCCCGACGACAGCGCCGCCGCCGAAACGCACACAAACGCCGGCGTCCTTCAGGCCTGCAAGCTGCTGGACCTGCTCGTGTGCGTCGCGCCCGATGACTTTCAGCTCCACGAGTGGCTCTTCATCACCGACAGTATCGACGCCGTCTACCGCTCCTCCTCGTCGCGCCCCATTGCCCTCGCCGATGAGCTCGCCGAGGACCTCGGCAGCGCGGCAGCCACCACCATCACCACCACGCACCAGGATGACAGCGGTGCAGGCAGCGGCTACGCTGGCTTGGTGCCGGCCGCGCAGCGCAACCGCAGGCACGTGCTGATTGGACCCGGCGGCATCGCAGACGACGTGGGCCTCGAGCGTCGCGACGAGCTCGTGGCCAAGGTGCTGCGTCCGTTTTTCGGACAGCTGAGCATCTTTGCGTTTGAGTCGACGTATGCCATGGGCGCACCGGACGTGTCGGACTGCGTGCAGGGGCTGCTGCGAGATCTCTTTGACGATACGACCATGGTCAAGGCTCTGTGAGCAATGGGGGGCGATTGAAGCTAGGTTTGGGAGTTTGGAGGGGGTGGGGTGGGATGATTTTTTTCACGTAGACGCAGTGATGCCGAGTTTCTTTCTTTTATTGTATATACATGTATATTCGTTGGTCTCTATTCTTTTGCTGTCGAACAAAATTTCGAAATGGATTAGCAAACATTTTGCTCCCGTAGCGCCGTGCTCAGTAACGCCCACAACTATTATCAACAACGCCCCCAAGCTTTTCTACATCAACGCTCATCAACGCTCATCAGCACAGTTTAGTCTTTACCAGGGCCCCCAGATACATTCCGCCTTGCCCAATTTTTTTTTTTTTTTTTCACTCTCTTTTCTTTTTTTCCAACACCCATCTAAGGCAACAATGTAGGAGCAATGACACCCGGCCCCAGGACGCGCAAAACAATGCTCTCAAAGGCGCCGCGCTCCATGGCGGCGCCAAACGCGACGCAGCGGACGACGCCTTTAAACTCGCGCTTGAGGGCTTCGAGGATGGCGGGCCGCAGCAGCACGTCAATGGGGTAGCGGACGGCAAGCTCGAACCAGGCCTGGACGGGGGCGACCTCGTCGACGCCGCCCGGGTTGAGGGACTGGGCGAGGCCGTGGAGCGAGTCGAGGGTGACGGCGGGGGCGGGCCACTGCAGGGCCGGCGAGCTGCGGAAGCGGCTGGTGAGGGCGGTGCGCTCGTCGTAGACGGACTCGGGGGCCGAGGCCATGAGGTAGGACGAGGCCATGAGCGTGTGGCCCTTGACCTCTTCCGTCTGGGCGCTGTGGTTGTGGCAGTCGCCGAGCCAGAAATGGTCCCAGCAGACGTGTTCCAAGCTTAGATAAAAAAGGTCAGACGCGTGTGTTCCTTCTAAAGTGTAGAAGAGCTGATTAAAAACTTACGCGAGGATAAAGTTGATGACGGTGAGCTCTTGGGTGGGTGAGAGTTGAATCTGGCCTTGTGACCAGTTTGTCGAAACGGGCTCGTCGTAGAAGCTGCTGCTGCTGCTGGCGGAGCTGGGGTTGACGCTAAACGCCGGTGTGCCCATGAGCTTGTTTGAGCTCAGCGTGACAATGAGCTCTTCGTCCATGGCCAGGCTGCCGGGAAGAAGCAGCTCGGTGGTGCTGCTGTCGTTGATGAGGGGATACGCGGGCGTGTTAAGCTGCTGCTGCTGCAACGGCGGCGCGTCGGGCGACAACACGGTAACTGCGCCCGGCGATGCCGTGCCGTAGGAGAGACCCGGGGGGCTTGGGATGCCGTTTTGGCCGAGGATGGCGACAATGTCGTCGTTTTCGCGCCTGAGGGCGGTGGTGTCGTGCTGGGCCTGGGTGATGAGCTCGCGGAGCTGGGAAATGTCCATTTCCAGCTGCTTGACGTAGTTTGCCTTGCGCTGGCGGTGCTGAATCTGGGCCCGGCGGACCTGAGCCCGGCGTATCTGGTTCTTATTCAGGGCATCTTGGTTGTCGTCGGGGCTGCTGGTCTCGCCCGCCGCGGCGCCGCCGGCTAATAACGACTTGGTTAGGTACTTGTCTCTTTTGAAGCGCTTCATTCTGGCAGTGTCTCGAACAGCCGCGGCGCTGGATATTATATATGGCATTATGAAGAAGGGGGGTATATTGTGAAGGAAAAGTAGGAAGAGGGGAAAGAAAAATATGAAGGTAGTGGTGTAAGTGATGGGTGGTAGAGGGTTATGAGGACAAAGAAGTGGTGATGGTGGAGGTGTTGAGCTCGGCCGCCAGGGCCAGAGATGAGAGTGCAAAACTCCAAAACAACGGTGGCTGCACATCGACTGGCTCCGGTATGGGGTAATATGTAATTATAAACCCCTCCAACATGGCAAAAAAGGTGGCGGGCGGCATGTTTTGACAAACCGGCCAGTTCGGGATCTGGCGAGAGCCGTCCCAAAGGGGAAATGACAAATCATATCCTGCCAAGTGATGGAGCGTTTTGCGTGCTCGTGACTTATTTTGCAGGAGGCGGGATTCAAGAAGAAATATTTGTGTTTCTTCGATGCCGGGGATAAACGGAAAAAAAAAAAAAAAAAAAAAAGATAGCCCTCAGACAAATAGTTGCAAACGGGGGGTGGGTGCGAATCATGTCGGCATACGGAGTAGTTTGTTCATGAACAAGGGCCGGGGGTGGCGGATAGGCGGATAGGCGGATAGGCGGTGTTTGAACTCACATGGGGACTTTGTTTTGGAGCTGCTGGATTTCTTATCCTTTGACTTTTCCTTGTCTCGTCTGAGGTAAGAGAGAAAAGATGGGCGCTCGACAATGTCCTTGTCCGCCATTTCTTTTCTTTTTTTTTCCTTGCGAAAGTGGTAGGGACACACGAACAAGTTTGCGCAGCAAGAAACGCGCAGGCAGGGAAACGCAACCCAGGCAGGCCTTGTCCAGCGAGAGAGCGATCAAAGTGGCGACCGATGCAGATATGTTTCGCTAGCTCAAACAAGGTCGTAGTTTGGTGGTCCTAAAACAAAGAAAAAAAGCCCCCTGGGGACGAATTGAGGGGGGGGAAGAGTAATAGTAGGGGAAGAATTTGAGATGTGCACACGTCGTTGGGGGTCGCAAGATAAAACTACGTCAGCGGGTAAAGAAAGGCGCTGGAGACACAATCTCGGGCCTAGTCTAGTCCGTTGTTGCTGTTTTTTTTTTTTTTTCTTGGGGTGCTGCGTCCACTGTCCACTCTATGCACCACGCCGCGAGCCGCTTCAACGGGAAGGAGCTACCTATATCAACCACTATACGTAGGTATCTGTTTGTTTTATTATTCTGGTCCATTCATCTGCAGCTCCCGTCGATAATAACTGCAAAGGCAATAGACAAGTTTTTCGCCCTACAGAACAAAAAAAGTCGGCGATCCATAAATAAAAGCAATATATTCCAAATCATCCATTTGCCGTTTTGTTTCCTCATTATCAAGGCTCCACTCAACAGCTTAAACAGCCACATAATACAGTACGGTCAGCCAGCTTGTCCGAAATCCCACAAATGTACCCTGCCCGCACAAACTCTATACGAAGCTACATTGTGCTGCATCTCCTCGATACATTTATTCCAAATCGCTCCAAAACTAAACTCGTGAATCTTGTCCTCTGCTTCACCGTTCTTCTGTTTCATACTGGTCGGGTCGTCGACAGATTGACTTTTGTTCCTTGCTTCCCCACATCTTGTGGCTTGCAGCTTTGAGTTATTCTTGCCTGCTCTTGGGTCTTGGCGGTTTCTGGTGCATAATGCTGGTGGCTTGGCGGGCAAGCGGGATAGAAACATGTCTGTGTGTCTGTCAATTCAATCGATGAATGAGATATGAAAAAAAAAAGGAAAAAAGAGAGAGAGAGAAAGAGAAAGAGAAAAAAAAGACAGAAAAGAAAAGGGAAAGAGTTGATTGGAGATTCGTCTAGCTTTCCTCATGTCTTGACTGTTGGTGCTGATGCTGGTCTTGCTCTCGATGCACCTGTCATGTACATTCACAACATACTCAGCCTCGCCACCTTTACTCGAATCAAGGGCGAAATGACTCTGTGCTTGCAGTCTGACACATCAAGTGACCCATCTCATGTTGTTTTGTCAGCAGAAAACACCCTCAACATACCCTCACACATTGCTCTCATCGATTGCTCTCTCGGGTAGCTCGAGACATAGACAAGTGACCACCAACAGCTATCAGCCAATCACGCGCCTCAAATGACCTCACGCACCCAGGCTCCCTTACCATTCCTGTCCTTCAATCGCCCTAGCACCCGTAGCAGTCCGCTCTACCGTCAATATACTTTTTGCATCATGGCAACTCCAAAATAATGACCTTGTTCTACTATCCTGCTCGCATGCCTTGTCGCTGGTTGTCAGCCACCGACCTCTTGCGTATTGGACGACGTACAAAGCCGAGCGTCGACTGCTTCTGCTGGGCTGATGCTATTAAATTTTGCCGATACGCCCCTCCTCGCCATTATCCCTTGGCATACACCAATCTGTCGTAACTCATCTCCTTTTGCGTCATGTATCGCGGTAAAACGACCACCCGCCGAGACGCCCGTCCCGCGGCCGACGCCGAGCACCACCCGCCCGCCAAGCCCTCGCTCACCTCGCGGCATCTCTCCCCGGCCGGCCGCGCAACCGGCACCTCGACATCCTCCACGGGCGTGGCGGCGGCCGCCACCACTACCGCCAGCAGCATGCTGCTGCTGACGATTGAAAGCGTGCCGGCATGGTACGGCGAGAACCCGCACATCCGGACCGGCTACCGGCCCGTCTTCGCCGCGGCCGCGCCCTGCTTCCGCAGCTGGACCTACCTGCACAACCAGAGCGGCAACATCTACACCCACCTCATCCCCGGCATCGTCGTCGCCACCCTCGGCAACGCCGCCCTCGCCCGCCACCTCGCCGCCCGCTATCCCGCCGCCGCCCTCGCCGACCGCGCCGTCCTCCACGTCCACCTCCTCGCCTGCGCCGCCTGCTTCGGCCTGTCCGCCGCCTACCACACCCTGCTCTGCCACTCGCGCGAGCTGGCCGACCTCTGGATCCGCATCGACTATGTCGGCATCTCTCTCCTCATCATGGCCTCGTTTGTGCCGGGCCTGTACATGGGCTTTTACTGCGAGCCGTGGCTGCTGCGCGGCTATCTTGGTGCAGTAAGTTTTGCAGCCAGTCCCTTGAAGCGAACAATACAGAAATCAAAGCATTTTTTTTTTTACTAAATAAATAACATCTGAAAACTTTTGAACGGACAAAAAAGATTCTCGTCCTGGGTGCTTTCAATTCCTACCTATCCTTGTACGGCAAAAACGAATCCAAAACTTGGCTCACATCGCGACTGCTACCATTTCTTGCTCTGAGCTTTTCCGCCTTTATTCCCATCTTTCATGCCATACTTCTCTTTCCATATGACCAGCTTCAAAAACAGTCTGGCCTCAACTATTATTATCTCGAAGCCGTCTTCATGCTCATCGGCGTTGCTTTTCTTGTTGTGAGTTCTCTCTCTTTTCGTGTCAAAACTTGGATTTTGTCAGTCTTGACCCCTCCTATTAAATCAACAAACAAGTCACGATTTCCCGAATGCTGGCTGCCGGGAAGATTCGACATTTGGGGGGGCTCCCATCAAATCTTTCATTGCTTTGTAGTTTTGGGCGCGCTGAGCCACTTTGCCGGCATCCTGTCGGGCTACGATTATAACTATACCCATCCACGGTGCGGACTTGGACACGCGGCGACTGAAATGTAGAATCTTTTTATCATGGTATTGGCGACACGGTAGCCAATCTATTAGCCATCGGCGAGTTTATTCGATCACAACATATACGAACATGGATATTGGACGGGTAAAATACATAGATTACATATTGGCAATGCATCCTCATGCTTTCAAGCATTGACATTTATTTTTATTGCCATGTTAATCATGATCCTCCTCCGTGAGACCTGGGCACCCATCCATCTCCGCATCTGGATATACCATTTTGCACCAGAAACAATATCTATGCTGCTCCCGCAGGTGCTTCAGCAGGCGTTCCAACCGCTCCCGCACATCTAGGGCATTAAACTGGTCCAGCTCCGCGTCTTCCTCGTCGAGATCCTCGGCTACTGTGTAGATTGCACCGGGCTTTCCGAGCGCCGTCTTGTAATCAGGGTCGTCGTCCTCTTCTTCATACATGGGCAAGCGAGAGAGCGACTGCTCCAGGTCGTGGCGCATGCGGCGATCGCGCTCCTTTTCCTCGCGGTGGCGCACGAGTCCTCGGTAGAGAATCGGCACCGACTTGAGCGGTTTCGCCGACACGTGTGTCTTTTTGCCTCTTTTGTCATCTTGCTCGGTGGAATCATCGCTGCCATCGTCTTTTGCGCCGACCTCTTCCTCAGCCATGCGCTCGGCCATGCGCTGCGCCGCAAAGAATTGCTTCTCCAGCTTCGCGTCCTCGCGCTCCTTTCGAACGCGCTCGCGGTACTCGTCCGGGTCCAGCCTGGGCGCCTTGGCGTCGGGCGCGATCCCTTGCTCCTCGGCGGCCTCGCGAAAGCGACGCTTCTTCTCGGCGTCCATGCCGACGCCGCCTCGGTCGTCCTTGAGGCTGAGGTGGATGGGCTCCGTGCGGCCTTGGGGTAGGCCGTCGGCCGTCTTCTTGCCAAGGCCGCCGCCGGTGAAGCCCATCTTGGCCATCATGGCGAGGCCTTTGCTCTTCTTGGCGCGGGGATCGTCGAGCATGGACTTGGCCAGCGCCTTTTCACGCGCGTCCGCCTCTTCCTGGGCAATCTGCGCCTTGGACTTGATGACGCCGCGGGCGCGCGACTCCTTTTTCAGGCGTTGTGTGCGCTGTATGGACGTTTCCTTGGGAGGCTGGGGGTTGTCGAACGTCATGTTCATATAGTAGTCCTCATCGTCCTGGGCCTCGAGGCCAGGCTGGTCGGTTGCACTCATGGCGACATGCTGCAATTGATGCTTTCTGGATAGAAATTCTTTTCCAGATATCCAGAAAGCGAAGGGATTGCCCTATAACACGCAAGATGTGGTAGCCTCTTGGAAGCAGTTTAAAGTTGCACATTCAGACAGTGTAGCTCAGGCTTTTTTTTTCCATGACCCCATCAACCCCATCCACGACTCGTAACCCCACTTTATTGGTTCCTGCGACAAGGGGTCACCAAAGCGCAAGCTGGCCGATTTGCTTGAATGCCGAGCTAGCAAGGCACCACTAGATAAAATTAATCCACTGGACAGGTCTCGTTTTCTCCCTTGCAAAAGATCCAGCGACGACGGAATTTCCCAACTACCATCTGTTAGCCTGGCGCGATTCGCCAACTGGGCAATCATGAAGTTTTCGACCCTGTCGGTAGGCATTCTGGCTCTCCTGACGCCACTGACGGCGGCATGGAGCAAGGAAGGTGAGCCGAGCTTCCTCCCCCTTCGACCCTTGGATAGAGAAGCGGCCACGTGTGCCTTCTTTTTTTCAGGATTCTGTTTTGAGACTTGCTGGAAAGCCATGGTGACTTGGAAAATCCAACATTGCTGACGGAATGATTTACAAGATCGTGAAATCTTTCGCATCCGCGACGAAATCTCGGCGCACGAGGCTGACCCCGAGGCCACGTTCTACGACATTTTGAACATCCCGAAGCATGCCTCGCAGGACACCATTACGCAGGCGTACCGCAAGAAGACGCGCGAGCTCCATCCTGACAAGGTGCGGCAGCAGTTGCGGGCGCGCAAGGCCAAGGACGGCAGCAAGTCGGGCAAGATGCCCTCGTCGTCGGAGATCAATGCGGCCGTGAAGAAGGCGTCGGACCGCCAGGCGCGCCTGTCGTTGATTGTGGGCATCCTCAAGGGCTCGTCGCGCGACCGCTACGACCACTTCCTGGCCAACGGGTTCCCTCTGTGGAAGGGCACCGACTACTACTACAACCGCTACCGGCCCGGCCTGGGCACCGTCATTGTCGGCCTGCTCATGTTTGCCGGCGGCGCGGTGCACTACCTGATCCTCTACATGAACTGGAAGCGGCAAAAGGAGTTTGTGGGCCGCTACGTCAAGTTTGCGCGCAACACGGCCTGGGGCGGCAACATTCCCGGCCTCAACACGGAGCCCGCTGCGGCACCGTCCCCTGCCGACGCGCCCGCCGAGGAGGAGGACGCGGCCATGCCGCAGCCGCGCAACCGCAAGGAGCGTCGCATGATGGATAAGGAGACGCGCAAGGAGGACGGCCGCTCGTCCAAGAAGAAGTCTGCCAAGCGCACCGCCTCGAAGCCTTCGTCGCGCGATGCTTCTGTGGCGCCCACGGGCGTCAAGAAGCGAGTCGTTGCTGAGAATGGCAAGGTGCTCGTTGTCGACTCCATGGGCCATGTGTTCCTCGAGGAGCAGGATGAGGAGGGCAATGTCCACGAGTATCTCCTTGACGTGAGTAAAACATGTGCACGTAATAAACGACGGGTTGAAAATAAATGTACTAACCAATATGAATAGCCCGAGGAGCTTGCTGCGCCCACGTACAAGGACACGGCCGTCGTCCAGGTCCCTCTTTTCCTGTTCAAGGCTTCCGTCGGCCGCCTTTTTGGCAGCAAGTCGGATGCCGAGTTGGAGGCGGACGAGGTTGCAGACGACGATTCGGACGAGGCGCAAATCACGCCGACCAGCACCGACTCTGCGGGCGAGGACTTTGAGGTGATTAGCAAGAGCACCGAGTCGCTGAGCAAGGCCAAGACGAGCGGCGCGCAGCAGGCCGGCAAGCCGAGCAAGCGCAAGAACAAGAAGAGGTAATCATCTTGCTGTCAGTTGAAGAAAAAAAGGAACAAAGGTGAAAGAATAAAGAGGAGGTTGAAAGCTTTGGCACAGGGGTGTGTGTTGATGGGCGAGACAACACACCGGTCTGGTCCATGAAGTTGACTGGTGTGGGGTGTGTGAGACGGGCCGTATGGAGCAAATCTTGGGTTATCTGAGATGTTGGTTGTGGGACAAGACTAAAATGTTGGGCTGTATCCGTATTGAAGAGAAGGAAACAAGAAGAAAAAAAGAAAGAACAAAGGACTATAGAGGAGTTTGCTTGTGAGAAATGCTATACTATCCGGTTAATCTATGTGTTTGCTGTCGCACCTTTATTGTCTGTGCGAGCCGTGACCAGGGTGCGGTTTGCGGCTCGCGGCAGCATCATATGTATCGTAGATGGCGTGCGTGTTTTAAACGGCTGCCAATGAAGATTTGATCGGAAAGGACAAAAAGTATTAGTTGCATCTACGTGATACACCCGGGCCATCCATCTCTCGGCACAATGGACAATGCTTTCAATCGGCCAAGCAATGTTTGGCATGAAACCAGCAAAGGGTTTTCTGGTCGGAGCTTACTGCTATATCAGAAAACCATGACTGGCCGTCTTATCACTATCACCCGCGCTTTTGCAAACGGCGTGATTTCTTTTGACTCGGGCCTATTCCACGGAACAAGTTGCGTCCGAAAAAAAAAAAAAACGAAGAAGAAAAGCCGTGCGTTTGCAGCTACTGCGCGAGAGCGGAAGAGAGAGAGAAATGGGCAGCGATCAGCACAACTTTGCATTGCAAACAACTTGTTTCTCATCACAGAGGGGGGAGGGGAGGGCCACCCTCGGTACTCCGTAGACGACGAATGGCAGGGCCGCTGTAGCCGCCGGCGATGGGTGGCCCCTGGTCTCCGCTGGCCGGCCGCTGCGGTGTGGGTGGCCGGGCCACCCCCCTCCCCGGTCCTGCCCTGCGATTGGCTGGGTGCCGGCGGTCAATTGTACGCCAAACGGCGGGGCTTTGGGCCAATGACGGATGGGGTTGGTGATGACTTTTGATGAATATGCAGCTTTTTCAAACAAGTGCAAGTTGGGGCGACTTGACGAGCGTTGCAAGCCTGCTTCTAGTCGTACTAGTAACAATTGAAGGGGACAAAAAAAAAGGATCCCCTCTTCGCTTGTAGAGAGAGAGCCACTCACACCGAATATACAAAACGAACCTTGCTAAGTTGGCAAGGGTTCAGGGCCATGCATGTCTGTATGCAGACAACCCAAACAACTCTCTCGTTTCTTTCCCCAGCCATAAGTTATCGGCCAGCCTGCAGCAAAATTCAACCTTGGCTCCAGCCACCAGTGTCACATTATTACTGTTTACGCGCCCGGCTTTTGCTATCCCCCTGTCCCCGTTCGTTTCTATCGAATTATCACATCAGCAGAGAAGAAACAATCGGCAGAACTTGCCCCAACCACAACATTGCACGCCCCCTTCCCCCCTCCTACCAGATAATCCGTAGAAAGCCTGGTTAGAACGGCAACGAGCAGCGGTTGGTAGTGGTAGTGGTGGTAGTGCTACCAGCCTACCACCTATCACCAATACCACCATGCTTCGTTCGCCCTTACCTCCGTTACTCAGTGAGGCGTTTTTGCTTCTTCTTCTTTCCCCTCTTCTTCATGCACCATGCACCATCTTGTCACAAAATCCAGCCATTCCCCATAGTGTTGGAAAAAAAAAGACCTTGCTGCTCCTACTGGTTCCTTGCGCACGACGAGGCTGAGGCTAAGCCAACCAGCCTCTCTCGTGTAAGCCGTCAGAGCTCGGATATGTGATGGCTGCACCGGACCACGTCGAGGTCTTGCAAGACAAAATAAATGATAAAATAAATAATCAAGATTACAAGAAAGACAAAAATTCAAGGGAGAAAAAAAAAACGACTGCACGGCATTTTCGTACTGCATCTTGTAGCCGCCGCCCCCAAAAATCGCCGCCTCTTACAGGTCAGACCCCAGGTTGGTGGCCACCGTCCCCCCCCCCATCCCCTCCTCCATCCCCCGACCTGGGCGCCTAAATGCAGTCCTATCAGCGTGCGCTGCACCACCTCCAATATCCCACGGGCTTTTTTTTTTATTCTGCGAGTTGAGGAGTAAATACCTAGTAAGAGAGAGGGACAGAATCTCCACTAACCGATTGCTGCAAGTGAGATGTCCCGTCACACAGCCAGAAGCCCTTTTTGCCGCCGCCAAAAACCTCAAAACTGCCTCTGCTCCCACTCGCCCACCCCCTCCCACCTCGTCCCGGCTTTCTCTCCTCCTCGATTAGCTGGTCTCATCCGTACATCTCTCGTGCCTCGATTCTTTTGCATCTCTTCTTCATTCTTTGTCTCGAATCGATTTTTTGTTTTGGCAGAGAATTCTTACTTTCTTCTTACCGTCTCATTGCCATAGTACAACCAGAAGCATCAAGGACTGTGTCCTACGCCTGGTTTCTCCATCTTCCCTCTCTGGCTGCTGCTTGCCACTTAGACGGAATCCTCTGGAGCACTTCCAATCAACCCAACAAATCAGAAAAAGTCACCGACACAAAAAATCACACAACTTCACAATGATTGGTGAGTAGTCGATAACTATGACCTCTTCCCCTCTTTCGTTACTTTAATTGTCATTTTCTAACCTCCCATTTTTCTAGGTGGCACCGACGACAAGAGGCGGCCTTCTGCGCTCAACCTCACGCCGCCGGCCCGGTCTCTCACGGACGGCTCGACAGATTCAGAGTCGTCCTCCCTCAAGCCGCCGCGCACGCCGCGCTTCGTCGAGTCCACCACGGTGCACTCGCCCGTCGAAGATGACCGTCGCGACGCCGGCGTCGTTTCTGGCCGCTCACCCTTTGCCGATCCGGAAAAGGACCACGACCAGATCCAGGCCGTCGGCTTTGGCTACATCAACAGCGGCCCCGGTGCCGCCGACGACGAGGCCTCCTCGTCCATGCCACCCAAATCGCCCCTCAAGAGCGCCATGAAGGCGCCCGGTACGCCCGCCCGCAAACTCGACAACCCCCTCAGCCCAACCTTTCGCGAGGAGGACATGCTGGAGAAGCGCGAGGCGTCGACCGAAGTCGAGCAGGCCCGCGATCTTGTAAGTAAAAAAATACGGCCACTGCACGCACCATTTTGCCGCTCAAAGCTCTCTCTCACACACACACATGTCGTATTCGTGCTAATCATCCGGGTTCCCCCCAAATGTAGAAAATCAAAACCCGCGTCCGCATGGCCAAGTTTGCCCTCCGCGGCGTCAACTTTTCCTGCTCCCTCATCATCCTCGCCATGATCTCGTCCTCGTTTGCCATCTTCAACAGCACCAAGAACCTGCCCAGCCAGAGCAAGATGCCCTCGTGGGCGCAAAACACAAAGTCCTGGCCGCAGAAGCTCGTCCTCGCCATGTCGTGCGTCTCCCTCGGCGCCTGCGTCCTCGTCTTCCTCGCCTACTGCCGCGGCGGCCACCGCCGCGCCGAGCGCGTCGGCACCTACTACACCATGTTCGCCATTGGCTGGTTCATCATCAGCCTCGTCCTCTGGGTCGTCACCGCCGCCCTCTTCCAAAACTCGAGAAACACCTCGGGCAACAAGGACATGTGGGGGTGGTCCTGCGTCGACAACCAGCGCGCCCACGTCTTTCACGAAAAGGTCGACTATGCCCTCGTCTGCCGCCTGCAAAACTGGAGCCTCATCTGCATGATTATCGAGATTGTCGTCGAGGTCATTTGCATCACCCTCTACTCGGTCGTCTTTTACCGCTACTACACCAAGCGCCGCCTCACAAAGTCCATGGACATGCGCGACCGCGCCCGCTCCGACCTCTATCTCGCCCAGCTGCGCTCCATGTCCGCCCCCAACACGCCCGGATTCGCTGCCGGCGGTCCCAAGTCGCCCGCCCTCAGCAGCTACGCCATGTCGCCGCGCCACCCGCCCGCCGCCTACCAGAACATGGGTCCCGTCCCCGAGACCAGCCCCTTCACTCCCGGCGGCAACAACGTCGTCGTCCCTGATTCCCACTTCAACAGCCCTTCTCCCGGCTTCAAGCTGCAGCGCCCACCCGCCAAGGCGCCCTCGGCCACCCCCAAGCTCGGTCAAGGCGCCTTCACGCCAACGTCCACGGCGCCGGCCACACCCTCTGCGCCAGAGTTTGCCGTACCCGCACAGCAGCAGCAGCAGCAGCAGCAGCAGCAGCAGCAGCAGCAGCAGCATGCTCCTCAAGCGGCGCACGAGCCCGTCTACGATGCTGTTCCCATCCCGGGAGCCTATGCTGATCAGGCTGTCAAGAGCCCGCACGCTGACCAGTCAAACTTTCGCTCAGTCTAAGCTGACATCTGAAAGGGTGGTGCAAAAAGTGAAGCAAATTTGAAGCTTTTGGGAGCCAGACAAAACTGCAGGAACAGTCAGACTTTAGTGTTCGGGCCTTTATACCATGTACGGCGTTACTTGTTGCAAGCAGGGCAATTTTGCATGCTTTCTATTCTCTCTTCTCTTTTGTAAATTGTTTCTCGAACCTGGGTAGCAGATGACTTTGATGGATACGCAACGACTTGGCTGTTGACAGAGCTCGGGTGCCTGATGACGTCTCCTTTCTATTTCTAGTCTCTCCTTGCTCGTCTTACATAACACGGTACTCTCATGTACATTTAATACACATCATTGTGAATACATCATGGTGACTACATAATTGCGAAATTATGCTCTCAATGTCTGTCAACTGTGCTGCCATGTCACCTGGACTAGGCAAAGGCACTGCACATTTACAACTTTTTACCTTCATCTCACCGAGACAGTCACTGAGCAAGAGGACAAAACTGTTTTAAAAGAGTATTTTCAAAGACAAAAGAAATCAGCCATTGCAATTAACTTTTTGGTAGTCTTCCCACACCTCTCAACTGATTGAGGTGCCAACAAGGAAGCTGCCAGAGACCTTGCTTTACAAACTTCATTTTCATCCCCAACGAAGCCCAATATCTTCCATTGCCAGTGCTCATTCTTCCCTTCTATTTCATTTCTGTCCTCCGCATGCAAAAAGGGGTGGTAATTTTGATTGGTAGGACAAGTACTAAAATCGCCGCGCGTTCATAAGGTAAAGACGTTGTGGTTTCGTAAAATGGGGCCGCGGGAGATTTCAAGTTGAGAAGGGAGAAAAGGAGAAATAGGACAAAAAAAAGAGTAATGCGGCCCCAGAGGAGGAGAAAAACAAGGCGGGTTTATTGTAGGCCCCCTACTCTGCGCCCATTGTGTCTATCAGTCAAGGGGGGGTTTCTGCAGAAAGGGAGCTTGAAGCGCGACCGAGGTGCTTAAATGAGGTCAGCGACGTTCATGGGCATCTCCTCGATCTGAGTGCTGTAGAACTGCTCAATCTCACGCATCATACGGACGTCCTCAGCGGTGACGAAGTTGATGGAGACACCCTTACGACCGAAACGACCACCACGGCCGATGCGGTGGATGTAGTTCTCGCGGTTGGCGGGAAGATCGTAGTTGATAACCAGGGAAACCTGCTGGACATCGATACCACGGGCCAGAAGGTCAGTGGCGATCAGGACACGGGAAGAGCCAGAGCGGAACTCCTTCATGATCAGGTCACGCTGAGCCTGGTCCATGTCACCGTGCATGGCCGAGACGGTGAAGTCACGGGCAGTGAGCTTGTCGGTGAGCCAGTCAACCTTTCTGCGCGTGTTGCAGAAGATGACGGCCTGGGTAATGGTGACAGTCTCGTACAAGTCAGAGAGGGTGTCAAGCTTCCACTCCTCCTTCTCAACAGCAATGTAGAACTGCTTGATACCCTCCAGGGTGAGTTCGTCCTTCTTGACAAGGATACGGACGGGGTCGCGCATAAAGCGGGTGGTGACCTCGAGAACGTCCTGGGGCATGGTGGCGGAGAGGAGGACAACCTGGGTAGACTGAGGAAGAAGCTGGAAGATGTCGTAGATCTGGTCGGTGAAACCACGCTAAAGAAATGTCAGTAAGAGTGTTTGCATAGCAGCAAGTATTATCTCAACATACAGAAAGCATCTCATCAGCCTCATCGAGAACGAACATCTTCATGGAGTCGGTCTTGAGGAAGCGACGCTGGATCATGTCATGAACACGGCCGGGGGTACCGACGACGACCTGGGGACCGTCCTGAAGGGCCTTCATGTCATCACGGACAGAGGTACCACCAATGCAGGCGTGGCACTCGATGTTCATGAAGTCACCGATGGCGACAACGACCTTCTGGATCTGCTGGGCCAGCTCACGAGTGGGAGCAAGGATGAGGGCCTGGCACTGCTTGACGGCAGGGTCGATCTTCTGAAGGGTGGAGATGGAGAAGGTAGCCGTCTTGCCAGTACCAGACTGGGCCTGGGCAATGACATCGTGGCCCTTGATGACGGGCATGATAGCGCGCGACTGGATAGCAGAAGGACGCTCAAAGCCGTAGGCATAGACTGCAGAGAAGGCGACTGGTTAGGACACTGCTGGCGATGGATGCGCAGTCCCGCACAAGTCGGGAGAGGGCAGACTTACTACCACGGAGAAGCTCAGACTTGAGGTTCATGTCATCGAAAGAGTCAACAGTCTCATCGTAGTTGGACTCGATGTGTCCTGGTGAGAAAGGAGTGTGTTAGCAATGCTGTGCATTTTGCCTTTGGCGACGAGGTCTGGCGTGGTTGAGAAATGCAGCACCAGTGCTATCGCGGCGCACACAAAATACATGGAGGGGAAAATTATGCAGTGGGCCTTCTGCGCTGCGCAGGCTAGCAGCGCGGCCCCCTGCCCCAAACGATAATCCCGCCCCGCGACAATTTGAGAGCGATGCGACTGGTTCGCGACATGAACGAGAATAATAGGGGTTCACTCACCCTCGGGAACATCCTCGAGTCCCTTGTCGGTAGCCATGATTGCGGTTGGGGTAGAAAAAATCTAGATCAAGCGCAGCTCGACCTAGAGTGTAATAGTTCGCGGGGTGGTTGCGATTGGAAAAAAATCGCAGGCTTCTCACGAAGGAAGACTGCGGCCGGCGAAGTCGGAAAAGGAAGAGCGAAAAAGTAATCGACTAGATTCTAATGCTCTCGAAATCTACGAGAGTCTGAAAGAACCTAGGAAAAAGCGTATTATACCTGGTGGTTGGTTGTTTGTAGAGGGTTGAGAGAAGAGAAAAAAAAAGTTGTCCGACTGAGGGGCGGTTTGACAGACTTGTATTTTTTTTTCTCTGCCACCAGTGCGTGACCAATCAATATGTCGCGTGTGGCAGGAGTGGGGTCATGAGGTTAGGGTACCCTCTTGTTAGCGCGTCGAGCCAGCAAAGAGCTAGGTACCGCGTCCGTTGGCAGACGAATAGCCATGCTGCAAGCCAAGTAATGGGGAAACCGATTTTTTCTTTCCTTTCATGTTCTGCCCACTATTCCCATGAAAGACTCGATTCGACCCCAGGAACCCAGACGAACTGGCTCTTGGTGCTGCAGGCACTGTGACTCTGGTGGGTGTAGGGCCGTGCTAGGTACCTGCACGGCTGTGGGCTGTGCTCCCAAAGCTGAGTACTGATACCTCCCTACTTAGGTAGATAGATACTGGTGGCGATAGCGAAAATTGCCCACCAAAAAACTTTTTTGCACACCACGCAACAGACATCTCGGGGACTCGCCTTGTTCACCTCATGCAGTCATTGCAGCTGTAGCTATCCATTTTTGCCTTGCTCTCAGCTCGGCTGGCAGTAAAAGAGGCAGGTTCTTGCCACTCTGAGTCACAGGTAATTAAACGTACAACAATCTGTTTAGATGCCTCGGTCATACCTGAAGGGGCTTGTGTCAACCGCCATGCCACCAGAGCCTCCTTCGGCGCACGATATCACAAGTGAAACCAGAAATAGTGAATCCATATTGCCAGACTCTATTCCGCACATCCTCTTAGTCAACCCACTCGGCAACTATTAGTTGCTCAAAGGCAACGGCGGACGCCTTTGAGCAGGCGCACTGGGTGGGCCACCCGGCGAGATGATGATGCTACTGTTGGAGCAGCTCGAGCTAACTAGCTAGCCTGCAAGCCTTGAATGTGTCATGTACATTCTTGCATGCGTCTCGCATTCTGCATTCTGATGAGCTTTGATTGGCTCTGTTGTTAAGGTCAGTTTAACCTCCTCTTGGGGTTGATAATACCGTCCGCGGAACTGCTCGCCACCCGAAACAGCTAGACAAATCAACTTCGAATTATCAAAGAGCTGGCTCGAGCCTATTGAGATGCGCCACATGAATGCCCATCATGACATAGATAACCATTTCCGGCCACAGCAAGCTTAGAAAGGGATGCAACTTAGCGGCACACCTTGCGCGGCATCATCAACCAACAAGAGGCCAAAGTGCTGAGAGTCGAGTCTTTTCCGACGTCCTTCATCGACCATTTTCATGCAGCAATGTTCAACTTGAGTATTATTCTAGAACTTTTCCTACACGTAATCGAATACGGCGTTTCAGCAGCATGCCGAATGAGAACTTTGCTAGCAGTGATAGAGATTTTTCTTGTCCTGACAGAGCGCATTCAAGCCCGGCCAAGGTGTTCCAGATGACGATCAAGAAATGATTTGCAATCGTATGCTAATGTTGAACTCCATGTCGAGACTTTCGACTGGTAGTTTCTCGTGTTACAGCGGCTACCTGTCTAACAACCGAGACAAGAGTCAACTATATCTTTCGACGAGAAATTTGCGCGCCTTTACCTTTCACAAAGACCCGGCGACACAAGCGCGTGGAACGCTGTCATCTAAGGCGCAAAGTAATAAAATATATTTCCGCCAAGGGCTCGAGTTTCTGATGTCTACGTATGGATAGCAGCGAGGTGACTAGCCGACTAAGCATTGCCGAGTGGCTGCTAACCTTACACTGGGAAGCGCAGCAGCAGGACCTCCTTAACGCGAGAGAGATATTTCATGCCCCAGCAGATGAAGGCAGCTGGCGGTGAATCTAAGGAGCGGAATCGCGCTCACGCAAATCTCTTTTCCAAAATCGCTGGGCCCGAGGATGTTCGCCGAAGCGGTGGCCTTTCTGGGAAACGAGCCGAATCGAGTATCAAGATTATAAGGCGACGTGACGTATCCTTGCAGTCTGGCGACGATAGAGGTTTAGTTTCGGATTCGACGGGGACGTGGACGAAAATCCATAGGTGCTGCGACTTGTACAGCCAGGGACATATATGGTTGTACACTCACTGAGCACATGGCTATGAACATAGTATGGTATGAACGTAGAAAATGTACGGATTACGAAGATCCGCTTATTAGAGCAAAACGGTGATGCAATTGCTGTGGCGGTGCGAAGCAGGCTGATCGGTGCGCCACTGCAAATAGTGCGGAGAAGGTTGCAGCAAGCGTGAAGTACGTACAGCGCGTGGTATGGGGTGGTACAGTTATGGCATGTAACTTATCTAATTGTTCCTCAAACCACGAGAAAGGGTTGACGAAGCAATTCTACTACGGCATACTTGTGCGAAGACAAAGTGATGGCCCAAAGGGACCCCTGGAACTGAATGCCTTTGGCGTGCTGTGTGTGGCTTGCGTGCCGCCAACCCAGTTGTTTCACAGCAAATCTCCAGTTCGACCTATCAAAATGTTGAATAAAACAGCTTGACCAGTGATAGCTCGTCCATGTCCCCTATTACAGTGCCTCTAGGTAATTCCGAGCAGCAATGTATGGAGGTTTGGTGGTGATTTGCTCAGAGTTCCCTTGGACCCACTGTACATGACTCTTTGCTTGCTTGGCCCCGACAGCTCCCCATCGCCAGATTCCATCCTCCGCCGCCCTGCCATCTCGCTTCAGTCAAACCATTCTGCTGTTGCGCCCGCGCTTCCGATTCACTGGGTCAGCTCTGCAGCTCCTCATTCTCAGCAGTGGCCGCACCAAGACGTCACAAGCTCCCACTCCAGCCGACCTCGCTGACTTTGTGCTGCTTCACCCCCCCGGCGTGACCTTGGTGAGGGGAGAACAGGTTGCGACGCAATGCCTGCTCGCCGCTCTCGACTTCTCTGAAATTCCCCTCATTTATTGTGCATCGTTCCGGCCCCATTCGTCATCTTTTTGCCAGCGCCTCTTCAAGATCTCCGCCTTCCGCTTCTCTTTCATTCTTCTGCTGCTCTTGACGCCCATCCCCGCATTTTCGCGTGGCTTCCTACCTAGTACGTTCGCGAACCTCCCAGCCTTTGCCGCGCAATCGCGCCTGCACCTGCAAGGTCAAAGTGCGCCAACTTAGGCTAACAGGCGCAATCACAGCCTCGTTTCCCTCGTTAGACTTCTTCCTAGCTTCAACTCTCTGCTTTTTTTTCTCAAGCGACCTCTGCTTCTTACGCAAGCTCGAGACACACTATACTTTGAAGCTGGTCGCGTTGGAAATATCTCCGTTGGCGCAGCTTGGATCGAGTCGCCCCTACTACCCACCATCGTCATGGTTTCCGACGAGCACTACGAACTGTGCTTGCCGATTCTGCAGGATACCACCCTCGAGGATGAGGATAAGACTGACAAGCTCGAGGAGCTGCTGAAGAAGAAGACCAACCTAACCGGCTCATCACTCGATAATGTGGTCCTCGACGCCCTTTGGCGGTTTCGAGAGGGTACCACCGTCTCAGCTTCGCCACCTCCCATCCGTCAGTCTATTCTTCGACGCCCGTCTCCTGCATCATGGCGTAATTCAGCCACACCTATCTCGGGTTCTCCGCGTCTCGGCGTAAGCCCTCTTGCGCCTCCCGGCTTCGTACCCTCGACGTACCGATCAATATCATCCACGGCATCGCCCTTTTCGTCCCCTCGAGCCTCGCCACGCTTGGCATTTGCGACACCTGCGATTCCCCATAGTCCAAACCTCAATGCCTACGAATTTGCTAGCGATGCCACCCCCGCTCCTGAGATACTCGGCGATTATCAGACGGAAAACGTGGAATGGCTTGTCAATGATGATGCTGCAAGCGTTTCGTTTGTCGGAACTTCGAGTGGTCTCAATGCTGCTGCCCCTGAATTTGCCTCATCTGTATCTGCACAGCAGCTTGACATGTCGCCCTACGACATGCTTCGATCGATCTTGGGCCACTCTCAAACCGATGATGAGATTGAACATGCCCTTGCTTCCCATGGCTATGATCTGAGCGCCACTATTGCCTCGATAATGGAGGGCCAGGCGGCTGAGGGCAATTTCACTACTGACGACTCCAGGAATGTCCTGATTGGGAAATCTATAGCCTCTGATAGCCGTCCGGCTACGCCTACTTCAGCGCAAAAGGCTGGTGTCATTTGCAAGTTCTACATGTCGACTGGCCAGTGTCTAAGGGCCGACTGTCGCTTCAGCCACGATCTCAGCAATCACTTGTGCAAGTATGTAGAAACCAATCATCAAGTAAGCTTCCATGGGTCAAGTACTAACACGCCTCTAGATACTGGGTCATGGGGAATTGCTTAGCTGGCGAGACCTGCATCTTTTCTCACGACCCTGCCAAGCTGGCGAGTAGACTGACCTTGGATGGCGCTAGTACTCCTCCCTCACGGGGGCACTCTGCCTTGCAGCTGCAGGATCTGAACTCCTTCCCTTCTCTCAGCTCGGGAGCCTCGGACGGATATCACAGCGGAACCGCCACGCCTCCACCTGGTTTCCGGCCTTATCACGGCACAGACAGCCCTCGTTCGCGATCTCGTCCAAGTAGTCGCCAGCATGCGAAAGAGCTGCCAATGATTGCTCCCGCCTTGGACGACAATGAAGCATTCCCGACTCTCGGCTCAGCTTCACTGAAGCAGGGAAAGAAGCATCACGGCAAAAGAGGCGGCCATGGCCATGCACACAAAGAAAATATAGCTCCTAGCTCGCTTGCTGATATTGTCAGGACGGCACCTTCGCCCGTCCCCGGCAGCTCGCCCAGCCTAGAAACCCGAAATCTCAATGGAGCTGCGCCATTGTTCAAGAATGGAGAAAATAGTGCCGCGGCTCTCGCTATTCCTAGCCCGAAGCATATCCCGTGGTTGGAGACTGGCGATCGCGCCAACAAGGCATACTTGAAGGCTCGCCAGGAAGCCATTAAGCACGGTGGACTACGGAACAAATTTCTTCAAAGGTTGGTAGGGCTTATAAGATGGCATGATATTGGTGCTAATCTATATTGCAGTGCGGCGCAAGCGTGGAATCGCAACGATGCGCGAGCAGCCAAGGCTCTCAGTTTGCGTGGTCAGAGCGAAAACGACTTGATGCGACAAGCACACCGTGAAGCTGCTCGCGAGCTCTACGAAGAGCGCAACAAGCCCATTTCCGACATGGCCGAGATATATGTTGACCTTCATGGCTTGCATCCCGACGAAGCTGTAGAGTATCTAGAAAAGATACTGATGGGTAACATTAACGAATCCCGTCCCGTCTATGCCATCACGGGCACTGGAAATCACAGCAAGAATGGAAAAGACAAGGTTGGCAAGTCGATCAGGAATTTTCTCAACGAATGGAAATATGCCTATCGTGAATTTTCCGTTCCAGGAGACCGCAACAACATGGGAGGTATACTGGGGATAGATGCCAGAAGCTGGGATAAATCACTGGCTAGACAAGAGGACAAGTCGGTAGATATTCTGAGCCAGGGCGTGGAGATTGGCGAAGGCAAAGTGAGGCTCTTGGTTCGAGACGGCCCAAAGACGGCTACCAGCGCGAGACGATGACGCTAGATATCATGAAGAAGTAAAATTAGCTGCACTGCTAGCATCTATCTGACTTGGCTTGATTGCAGTGCTGAATTATGATGCTAGGCCACATGGGACTGGCGTGTCGTCGGTAGCTTACCGACAGTTGCCTAATTGGGAAATCAAGTGGTGGAGAAGCACATATTTATACGTTTCAGATGAAGCAGCTCATGCCATCATCATTGTAGTCTATCCTCTGCTACTTACAGACTACCTTGATCGATGGCAGGCTGACGTCCTGTGACAGGGCGTATGCGCTGACTCGCGCCGTTGACATGGCCATCCCTTGAGATTCTTTCAGGGCCTTCTCTGTTCCGGCCCTGTTAGCTACGCAATGTATAAGTAGTACCAATTCTCTTTCCTCGTACCAATTCTCTTTCCTCGTACCAGTTCTATTTCCTCGTACCATTTCCTTTTTCTCGTACCGGCTCCCTCCCCATGTTCCCGGAGCTGATTCGGCCCGTCTCGTGGCCGAGGAACTCGGCTCCAGAACATTGACACGTCGTTTCCGCCGTTTCTCGTCGAGATGGGGCCTCCGGGGTTGTCCTCAGCGCGCGCAGCTTCACGGCGGTGCTCCGCGGCACGGTGCGCGCCAGCGTCGAGTGCGAATACAGTCGCAACGTGCCGGCGCATGCAACGCGACAGCGAAATGGACAGGGAGGCGCCGCGCTGGACAAGGTCTGGGCCGGCGGGTCGAGGTGGCAGTATAGCGCCCAGTTGGCGGAACAAGGTGGCAAAGAATGTGAGGAAAGGATACTTGTCGTTTTTTTCCTGAGTGAAGGCGTTCGTAGCTGGCTAGCTGGCTGTGATAGCTTGGAAGAAGGCCATTTTCTGTATGCAAACCAGCTTAAATTTACAAGTATCTCTGGTCACTCGAGTTTACAGAACGTTGTGTGCGAATACGCCGAGTGTCTCCCACTGAATTGTGGTCCTTGCACCCTTCTATTGAACCCATTAGAGTTGGATAAAGGCCGCATTATGAAGGCAGACACGACGAAATGCCGGATACTACTGTCTGAGACAGTATCTTTGATGCTGCTGTGATTAGACCCGATGTATAATATGTGACTGGTAAGCAAAAGAGACGGTTAGAATTCCATCCTACCTGCTAGACAGTCTCTCACATGCTGATGAGTAACTCTCAGCCGAACGAGAGTCCCAAAAAAAATATGCCTCGATTTTTATGTGCTATTGCGATAGGAACATGTTCATGAGCGGTTTAATCCGCGACCGTCGTCGTCGTACCTTGTAGTTGCCGAAAACAAGCTAAACGCCCCCCACCCTAGATCATGTCCTGTCTAGCTAGGTAGCACGTCGGCTAGCGAACTGCGAACTACTCGTGCTGACTGAATACCGGGCCCTGCCGATCCCTGCGATAAGAGGGGATCCTCCAGGGTGCAACAGAAAAAGCTTGTCTAGGTTTATGGAGTGTAGAGTGCGGAGGACGTGCATAGGCGAGGAATATAAGCCTTTGATAGCGGAGAGCCGATGCTGGGCCTAGACCCATGCACTACTTTTCTTGTCTGCACGGACTAGCGAGACGCCCCGGGTGTGCGACAGTTATCTAGCAATGGGAGGAGTCGGAGGGTTTCTGCATATCACTTCCATCTCAATCATTTTCGAATACATTACCAGTGTCGATCAATTTCAAAGGATCAAGACTGTAACGTTCATTTTCATTGCTGTCGTTGAACAAACTGCACCCAGCAAGAAGCGAAGCAGCTTCGCCCGAGAAATGGCTACAACAATGGACCCCGAAGACTACACTGTAGTTCCGATTCCGTTTTTGAATGCCACTGTGAGCAAGTAAGTGAGTCCGAAATGAGTACAGCAGTCGATTCGCAGGTTCTAATGTAAGCCTTCTATTTACAGTGTCGAGCTGATGGTACGTTGCTGGTTCGGCTGACAAAACTCCAACTTCCATCTTGATAATACATGCTGATTCAGAGCTCCAGGCCAGAGTCACCGTCGTCTTTGATGCACCGCTGTCCTTTGAAAAGCTGCACGCTGCCTGGATCACAGCTCTCCAGGTCCGGCCGATTATGCAAGCCCAAATGAAGAAGTGCGACGCGGCACCGTCCGGTCTTGCCTATCATGTGCTTACCCCCACCGGAATGGCCAAATACTTGGAAAGGCAGAATCATGTCCCGGAACATCTGCGAGACTTTTATTGCTTGGATGAATCGCATCGATCCATTAAGAGTTATTGCCCTGGTTTCGGTACCAACCCGAAAGAGCCAAGCAAAGCCCAGGGCGGTATTTTTATTAGTCAAGGCCCTGAGTTGCCGGACCAAAAGCAATGTACAGCTTTCAATGCCGTCGAAAACTTTCAGGAAATGCTTGACCGGGGCCGGCCGCAGACTACGATTCAAATCACACGTTTCAGTGACGCAACCATGATTACATTTTCCGTCAATCATGCGTTTGGGGATCTAGTAACCATCAAGTCCTTTCTCAAAGCGTGGGAAGCTGCTCTTTGCGGAAACATTGTTCAGCCTTATGAGCGGCTAGACGCGGATCCCTTCATGGGCTACGAGCCTGGTGGTGAGTTTGCCGCGCAGAACGCGCCCGACAAGAGTCCCGCGCCACCGCCTGGCTGGCAAGTATACGGTATGCTCGACAAGGCGCGCTTTTTGAAAAGACATTTGTGGGACTACTACGTCAAGCGACCCGAAAGCACCATTGAAGATCGGCGCATCTTCATTCCCAACGAGTTTGTAGAGGCGCTCGAGGACAGAGCGCGCTATGACTTGACCTTTTTGCAAAAGAGGCTGGACGAGCAGTCTGGAGACAAGGCCAAAGACAGCGGTTCCACGACGGCAAAGAAGGAGAAGAAGAAGAAGAAGAAGAAGAAGAAGGATTTCTACGTCAGTCGATCAGATGTGCTCTACGCCTGGCTGCTGAAGCATAGCCACGCTCACTTGGCCCCGGAGCAGCCGAGCACCGCAGTGACAATCTCAAACGGTCGCTTCAGACCGCCAGCAGGCCCAGAGATGGACCCAAAGAGCCTTGCAGAGAATGACCTGCTATGTGGTGCCATGGCTATTGCGCTGCCTAGCCTCACAGCCGGCAAAGTCATGTCGCTGCCGTTGGGCGAGTTGGCGCTGCACATTCGCCGCGGCATCAAGGCCAACACCAGCCCCGAAAACATTAAGAAGTGGCTCAACTTTCACTTCTACCACGGTCTGTGGAAGAGCCCGTCCGGGGAGCTCGCTGTTCCCTGTCAACCAAATCATTTTATCACGGGCGTCACGGACTGGCGGGCGGTGCGCTTGGGGCAAGTCGACTTTACTCCAGCTCGACTGGACGGCGATAACACCGCGACAGCAGTCTCGGTGTGTGCCATTGATGGCCACATGGTTTTCAACAGCTCACGCCGCGACTTTTATATTTGCTTGGGGGATGTTGATGGAGGTGTGTGGATTCTCGGCTTCGCAAGCAAAGATCAATGGCAGGATCCTCGCAGCTTTGGCAAATACAATACTGTGCTACGAGAGCCAAAGAGTAAGCTGTAGCTTGTCTTTTTCTTTGGATTTTTTTTTTTTTTTGCAGATATTTCAACTACCAGGTACTAGGATATGAATTCACTTGAAATTTCTTCTTGATGTTACTATAAACACAATATCTACAGCTTCGCCGACGTGCGTGCGACTGAGCCAAGGTTGTACTGAACATCCGCCATCAGCTTGGACATTGTGGCAGGGTCGTGGTACTTGGAATCAAAGCCCAGAGACAAAGTGAGGCGATCCCAAAGAGAAAATAGACCAACCCAGGGAGACTCGTTAATTTGCCTCCCAGTGTGACGAAGATTGTGCGCCTCAATGTGAACGCCATTCGAGTCAAAAGCCCGCTTCAGGCCAATAATACCCTGCGGGGAGAAGCCCGGAGGACAGGGCGTGGCAGGCGGGTTACTTGCCTCTGTAGCATGCATCCCGTTAATGGACCGCTGCGACGCAAACGACAAGCTGGGCAAGGACAGGTGGTGAGGCGATGCCAGGTACGGCTGCAGCTGCTCTCGGATGACTCGCCCGATGGCGAGCACCCTGTCTCGTGTCGAGCCCTGCAGCCAGCGTTTCTCGAATGGAATCCAGAGGAAGATGGCGCTGGATGCGCTAGCACAGGCCTTGTCCGTGTCTACCCATCGCCGGGCGTTGCGCGTCATGCCCAGCAGAGCGCCCTTTTCCCGACCCTGGGCGTAGGTTGAGTGGACGGCGAGAAGCGTAGCCGCCGCAGCTGCATACGTGATGCTCAATTTCTCGCGACGAAGCTCGGCTAGCAGATTTCGAGACTTTTCCAAAGAGAATTGCAAGGTCAAGCAATGCGTCTCATGCTGGCGAGCCTCATTGTCGGATCTGGGGTACATCTTGATGGACTCTCCAATCTGCCAATTTTGAAAGCGTTAGCGACCCCAAGTACTTTGCGGCTCTTTATTCAAAAGGTACATGAAGAAGCAGAAAGAGAGGCTCAACTTACGTGAGACTTGTATAGATACTCTTGCGCGAGTATTTCGGCCATGGCTTGTTCTCTTTGCTCGGCATTTGGACGATAACGAGCCTCGTAGAGGACCGCAGGATGAATAGGTAGTCGATCCACGACACCACGAAAATCGACGTCCTTGACAGAGAGCAAAACGTCTCCGGGAACCTTTGTCATTTGATCCAAGATTTCATTCATGAAGATCGGGATGCTGAATGCGTCGGAAACAACATGGCTGACATTCCACACGAGCGCATGCAGGCCTGCTGCTGACGGATCAATGACAAGATACAGCATGCTGCGTTTGCCCTTGGTAGTCAGGCGACGGCTGTAGGTATGCTTTGCCACCTCTCCAGAGCTCTGGTCTGCGACGACAACAAACGTGTCCTGCATCCAGACAGCTGCATCATGGTCGGAGCGAAGCACCGGGTAGGTCAGCGTCTGCGGAAGCTCTGTGCCAGTCGAGATCTCGATAGCTCCCTGAGGAAACCGCGAATGGCATACTAGCCAGGCGTTTCTCGCACGGTTGATGAGCTCCGGTACAGATGGTATGTTGCAAGTAAATGGCACTTCGATGGTGAGTTCTGTGTGGCCATCGCGGATATTCTGCATGTACGAAGCAGTTTGCTCCTCGCCAAGACAGACTCGCGACCAAGTGCCAACCGCAATCTCGCGCCAGAGATGCGCAGGTTCAGTCTCTTGGACAATACTCATCGTAGCTATCGAGTAAGAAGCACAAGTCTTTTCTTTTTCTCTCTTCTGGCGGGAAAAAAGAGCCAAGAAAAATAAAATAAAATATTCTTTTATTCAAGAGAGCAAAGGCCAGGCATCCTTCATCCATTGACTTACAATAAAATGCCTGGGCGTAGGTATAGTCAAAGGGGGGGCGTGGGCGCAAGCAATTAGGTTTGACCGAAAACCTTACAACAACTTGCAGGCCGTTATCTACATTCGCGGCTCTCAGTTTCGAGACGAGTCTAGTTCGGGAGATGATTGGCATGATTTCCGCACCGTCCATTTTAAGCAATTCTCCGAGATCTCTCCACATCAGCATTGCAACTTTGGGTCGGGTCTCGGTTCATGTTATCACTGTTGCTTATCTACTAGTTGGATAGACTTTGGGCAAATTAACCCTCTATTCCAAGAGCCATGGACTGACCAACGATGGCACTAGTTTATTGTTTAGCGAATTCATGATAGCGTAGCGGCCATCGGGATGGCCGGTAGGCGGCTCTCATATCTCGCTTAGAATGCAAGCCGCAGTACAAGTGCAATCAAGGCTGAAATAGAGTCAGCCGAGCTATCAAGTCAGATAATAATCACGTAGGCCCACGTGTTCAACAGATGATGCTCAAAAGAAATGCCGGCCTAACTTGACATGGATGCAAGTAATCATGCAAGTAATCACCACGTCGTATTTTGCGCTGTTTATTACCACGGCACAACCTCTGAGCCCAGGTCATCATTTATGATTCACATGACAAATAGTACTTCCAAATCCCCTTATCAAGTCAAGGGAAAAAAATCATGTCGCAAGCCAAATCGAAATGGGATCTAGACTTGGCCACAGGCCAGTTGACTCGAAAGCTCCGAGGAACAGAGCTGATAGTCAGGGCCTCGGAGCTCACCAATAATGGAAACGTAGGTTGTCAACTGCCGGAATAGTCAGACATGGCGCTCATTTGTCACTTCAATTCTAGTTTCAACTCAACATTCTGGGAGAATTTGAAACAAATATCCCAAAGATTGAGCTGAGAAGGCGATGCCAAACATCCTGGTGGCTCACCAGACAGACTCTGCCACTGATTGGCGTTACTCTGGGCTTGGAGCAGGCATTTTTCAAGCCGATACAGTCTGTCAATGATGCGAAGCTTTGGATATCGGAGACTTGCATTTTCGAGAAAAATGTCACCTGCGAAGAGGTATTGATGAAGCAATATCGCCAGGCATCAGATGTCACGAAAGTAACAGTGATACTTGAGCCTTTGTCTGGTCGTTTGGGGTGCGTTGTGAATATTTCCCACACGCTCACCAGCCTTGATGTGTATCAAATCATCGACTCCTTTGTGAGCAACTTGTCGGCAAGAGAGTGCGACGTTGATTTGGAGCAAATCTTTCTTCCAGAGACGGCCACTCTAGTAGCCAACAGATTGCCACAGAGTCTCGGGCAGGCCTACGCAAACCAGCACCCAGCCATCACAGAGGCAGAACGCGAGGAGGCGTGGAGGATATACGAGCACGCTCAAGAGCGATGGCAACGCTCCTCCATCGGCATACCTGTCCATCCGGATCATGAAACCCGCCCAAGTCTCATTCACAATGAGCAGGCCACATTCTCTGCCGCCGAGGTCAAGGCAGCCTTGGCCGCTGCCAAAATGCAGCGTGTCACCATAACAACATTGTTTTTCGCTTGCATCACGGCAGGCATCAGAGCACGCTACAGCGACGGGAGCGAAGAGGGAGCGCATCTGGTCTTTAGCGGAAACGGCCAGCGCTGGCTCGACACCCGCGCAAGCGACACCCGAGGTCCAGTGGGAATGAGCATTCTGCCCGGCGCCTTGTGGCTCGACCGAGCCGACATTATCAACACGGGACAAGTCAAGCCACACGACGTCTTTGAAATGGCCCGCAAGATACAAACCCTGCAGAACCAGGATTTGGTCTCCAAGCACATCATCGCCGTCTATGACGAGCTCGCGCCAACAGCGTTCCAGGCGGCCATGGAGTCGCGCCATCAGCCTCGTGCCGTCCCTCGCGTATGCCGACCTACCTTGACTTCCCAGGGAGAGTTTTTCAAACAGGACTCTGCCGCTCGTCGAGAGAGCAATGATGCCGCCGCCGGCGTTCACAAAGCAAAGCTCGTTCACTTTCGGTCGGGAGGCCGCAACACGGATTCTAGCGTGTGCTTTGCGCTTTTTAGTTTTCGCGGAGACATGAGGTGCAATATGCTGTTTGATGAAAAGTTTTTTGACCGAGATGAGGTTGTTGGGCTCATGGATACCATCCTGGGTATATTTAGACGGGTAGCCTTTTCTGTGCAAGATGGCACGCTGGCAAAATTTTAAATAGACCTTGAATGGAAAAGGTAAATTCCGAGGCTACGTACGTCTGTTGGGACACTGAAAGGGATTAGTTTAATCACGCAAATTGTAGCAAAATTGACAACTATAACATGACATGGAAGAAGCACATCTGCATGCAAAGCAATGGAAAAAAGTTCATGATTAATTATTATAATATGACATGGAAGAAATGATCTGCATGCAAAGCAATGGAAAACAGTCATAAGATATCATTGCAAGATTCGTACCACGCTCAATGCGCACAATAATCTAACCACCATCTTTTTGTTAATAATCACCATTTCAAAAACTTCATCTCGCCTCATCAAAATGATGACGAGTGTTTGACCTGGACCTTTTCAATCACGCGATCCACCTTTAAATAACACAATGAAGATTTACGCGAAGACTGATGCGATGCGCTCTTCTCGCTCTGCTCGGCATGTGCCGCCACCATCTGCGCCGCCGCCACCGCACCGCCGCCAATCCGGCTCCGCACCGCCCACGCCATGCAGTTTTCCTTGTACACGGGCCACTGATTGCCGAGCATGCGCCGCAGCTTCGCCTCCACGTCGGCCCTTTCGATGCGCGGCGGACGTCGGCTGCGGAAGCCGAGGCCAAACTTTTCCGCGCAAAAGCCGTACTCGTGCGTGTCGAACCACTGGCTGAGCACGAGCTGGGGCAGGCCAAAGTGGACGGCCTCGTTGAACGAGTTGCCGCCGCCGTGGTGGATGAAGACGCGGAGGGCCGGGTGTGAGTAAATGGCGACCTGGTCCTTGACCCAGTGCGTGAGGCGAACGCACGACGGCAGGTCCGCTTGGTTGATGTGGAAATTGAGCGAAGCGTCCTTGACGGCCGCAATGGGCGAGTTGATCTTGACGAGGAAGCGTACACGGCCGTGTAGGTTGTTGCTGAGGTTTTGAAACGCTTTCATGCAGTTCCAAAAATCTTCTTCTCGCCAGATAAACATGGATCCCATGTTCATGTAGACGACATGCTCGTCACGGCTCAGAGCCTCATCCATCCAAGCAACGTCCTCATCTGGTTCGGAGCTGATGGGGGACATGTCAGGACAAAGACCGGCCCCGACAAAAGCTAGCTTGGACGGCTGCTCTGGGCAGTCTGCGAGGCCCAAGGTGTTGAAGTGGACACCGGCCACGCAGTTGGGATCCTTCCAATATGGCGGCAGAATCCACGTATCCTCAGAGTATCCAAACGACTTCAACTTGAGACCCTTTAGTAGTAAGCGGTGCTTGGCAAGTCGTTTGGCATCGGTGCGGCTGTGGAGGAACTCGTGCGCTCGAAGGACGACGTCTAAGTAAGTGTGAGTTTTGAGTGGCCATGGAATTGTACTTGATTTACTCACTCTCGGCAAGTGTTCCCCATGATCTTTTACGATTTCCAGCGATGGGATGAGGGATAAAGCTTCCTCGCGAGGCAGTAAGACCAGGAGAGCAGGGCACAAAGACCATGTACTTGCGTTGTGTCAATCGCGTTCCGTGAATGTAGGGAGACGAGAAGCAGTCGACACAAACTGCCAAATCATTAGATTATGCTGTATTGCGAGAATAATGAAAAATATTGCGTCAACTCACTCATGTCAGGGTCCAACTCTTCCAGAGTTTTCGAGACCTTGATGACTATTGCTGCGTAGACTTCACTGGGACCAAATGCTCCGTTGATACCCGTCACTAAACTTCGAATGCTTCCGGGGGTTCCCTGCATAGTTGACAGCTCTACTTGTGCTAATTTCGTACTGTGAGTAACTCGATTAGCAAATTGGTAAAGAAGAAAAAATCCCAATGTGGCTCGTAGCCAAGGTCGACTTACTAGTCTTCAATGATTTGCGCAGAACCCAAACTCATGAATTGAACAAGAGTCTGAAGTGATGGAGCCTGACAATCACGAAAACGGGAAACCTTGCTACCACATGATTCTGCCGAGAGAAATGTGATGCGGTGGCCTTGAGAAAGGAGCTGCTGAGCCGTTGCGAAGTGGACATTGACCTGGCCCGAGGCCGGGTTCGTCAAAAAGGCAAAGTGCATTGTGCGGCGGGTACATGTAGAATGAGACAAGTATTTTACGGGTATCAATTGGAAAGGCAATGGAAAGGCAATTGAAAGGCAATGGAAAGGAATTTTTCAAACGAGCGAGCGACAAAGCTTGGTATTATTATCATTATTATAGATAGCTGGTCCAGCTTGTAAAGCCCTTCAAAATAGCACCACGGTAGTTGGTCTATCAACATAAAGGCCTAGACAACTGGCGACCGAGAAAAGCGGAGCGATTTACAGCCAATTCCTGAATTGAATGGTGTAGCACCATTTTGCCCACTTGATATGCTGCGCAGGTTTTGGGGCTGGAACTTATTGGGTGTGGTGAGATAGCATACATTATGCTGAAAAGAGGAGCGAGGGCCGATGGTGCCACGATTGACGACCAAGGAAGCAGTCAACGAGTCAAATTTTCCGATATAGGCATATTCCAGAGAGGCTGGCATTAATCGCGATGTCTGCACCTGCGACAATGTTGTCGCCCGATAATGTTGTCGCCAAACTCTAATTGAGCCGCAACGTCCGTGGTATGGGGTCTTGGTTCCGGCTAAATTCCGCGGATCAGCGACATGGATATCAGAAAATCAGTAATCAGCTGAGCGAGCGGGCCTTGCATTAGCGCGATCTTTTCTCTCTAAGCGAGTTCAAGTAGTTATAATCTAGCCCCCAAAACGCCGAGGGGACGATAGGTAAGAGGCCAATGAGCCCACAGACAGGACCTCAATTTTCGGAGTTTTTCGGCCGATAAGAAGTATACGTAGATCAGCGACGAGCTTATGCAGGTTCTCGTCCGGTATGTGGTACACTGATACTGCTCCACGGTTGTGTATCGGTTTGAAAATTTACCGGTAGAGGTTTATATCGCGCAGTTCGTGATGATTACTTGTGGTATCGCATCATTGACACCAGAAGCAAACGTGACGCAAGTGAACCAGCCAGTCTAGATGACGAATAACGCACGTGTTTCTGTTCTTTCGGCTCTTGTTTGGGTGATATTTTGTAGAATAGCATCACATTAGTGTCATACTTGCCGAACTGTTACAAGGGCGGCAGTTACGCTCACCACAGTTGCCAGGTCTGATGCAACGCTATTGCAGCGCTCGCAAGTCTTGATTACACCAACACATCAGGTAGCATGTTCGGCTGTTGGACTTTTTATCGGTCACTCCGAGCAGCATGTGCTTGTCAAGGGTAGCCGCAGAAGCACTGGAGCGTAGAAAGCGGGAAGACACGGGATATCGGATCTTGCGAGCGAGAAGGAAAAAATACGTGTCGCTGTCGCGTGCGGATAGTGGCATGTGAGACCGGTAGAGACTGTAGATGGACGCACGGTCCACAGAGTGTAACAGTGGGCGACGGGGGCGACAGGGGCGACAGGGCGGACTCACAGCGATAAAGGACGGTAATGAGCTAATGAGCTGATGGTAATTGGCACGATACGGAGAAGCCGTACGGACTCGGGCTGACTTGCGGTTCGGAGATGGCGTTGATGGTTGGGACGCAGCAATGTGTGCTAAATTGGTCAAACGCCACATCGGATCGCGCGGAATCGGTTGAACCCCTAGACAGCGCACGAGCGGCTTTCGGTCGGCAATCTATCCCAGTGGATTGGTCTAGCCCGAAGCAAGATTTGAGTCTTTTTGGCGGACTGGATGCGTCAAAGAGTTCGTTGCCTGTCTGCCCGATTCTGACAAGTGCAAGGGCGACGTATTGGTGCAAGTGGATGGAATGATTGTCATGAATGCTCCGAAAACTGCAGGGCGTCGCTTGAGTGATTACGTACTCGGTCAACATTTGGGTCAATCATGGGGAAAGATATGATTGTAAAATGGGGCCTAATTAAGGTAATTCACACGTGGATGCACCTCAACTGAGGGTACCTTAGCCAGTTAAGCTAAGGGAGGGCACCCTTAGCTAAGGTGCCCCCCACTTTAAGAATTAGTATAGAGTACTTATATAGTAAAGTAGTCTTTTTTTATCTAATATTATAGAAAATATTAAGTATAAATAAGTTATTAATTACTTATAATATATATTAAGGTATCTTTACTATTTTATAAATTAGTTATAAATTAGTTATATATAAGTTAAATTTAATATATTTATCTTTAGTAATAAATTCTAAACTAATTATAAAGTAATTTTTATCCTCTACTACTATCTACTACTAATATATAATCCCTTATTATATAACTAGTTAATAATTATTTTATAATTATTTAAAAAGTAGTTTTTTTTTATATTTAACTTAAATAATATATATATTATATATATATAAAAGATAGGCTATAATTAATTAGTAATAAGCTTATAACTAATTTTAAATTACTTATTAGTATTAATAGACTTATAAACTATATAAGTAATATTAGGTAATATACTTATATTTTTATATATTTTTATATTATTATATACCTTATTAATATAATATAAGATATTAAATTTCTAATAATAAATTATTAATAAATTTATAATTAGTTTATAAGTAATTAGTAATATACCTTATTATTACTACTATTATTTTTATTATTATTATTACTACTAGAGATAAGCGCTTATATAATAATTTATTAATTAATTATTATTAATTAGTTTAAAAGTAATTAAAAATATACCTTTCTCTTACCCTTAGGCTAAGACTAAGGCTAGGATATAGGCTCTTCTTATATAATTAATTATTAGTTAATTAATTAATTAAGAAGTAATTATAAATATATCTTATTATTACTATTACTACTATTACTACTATTACTACTACTACTAGAGATAGGGATAGGCGCC
>NW_007930844.1:1118160-1153075 GCF_000280675.1 Beauveria bassiana ARSEF 2860
CTCAATTTTAGAGTATTTTTCTAATGTAAGAGTTTTTTAAAAATAAAAAATCATTAAATAAATTTCTAAAAAGTCTAGATCTATTATATAAGTTAAATTATATTTAAGAAAAACTAATATAATAATTTCTTTAAAGAAAATGATTAAATAATTATTTGTCTAAAATCTTAAAATTAATAATCGTTTCTTAATAGTTTTTATTTAATAATTAATTATAATAAAGTTTTAGAATTATAATTTCTTAATATCTAAATTAAGTATAAATTTACTAGTATTATAAAAACTTATTATTATAATTAAAAAAGTTTAACTATTCTTAGAAATACTAAACTAGTTATTAAAATATTAACTTAGTATTTAAATACTAATTAAATTAGGTTAATATTAATATAAATCTTTACTAATTAATATAATATTAGTAAGATATAGAAATTAAATACTAATACTAAGTTTTTAGTATTAATATAGACTTTTATTTACTAATTTAGTATTTAATTAGTATTTACTAATTAATTTCTAACCCTACTTTAGAGTATATAAAGTATACTATACGAAGCTTTAGTAAGATCCGGGGTTAGGTTAGGGTGTGCGAAGCTCGCTACGCGAAGCGCTAGTTAGGAATTCGGGTCAAGGTTAATAGTTGGGGTTATGGTTAGGAGTTAGGTTGTATTCTGTTGATGTCAGCAAGTAAATTACTGGTATAGCGCTGTTACGGGCAAGGCTCGGATAAAGGCCAGCTCAGACAGGTTAACTTGGTGGATCTGGGACAGGTTATGTGTAACCACCTCTGCCCCCCAGGTCATGTCCTGATATCTAGAATGCCATGAACTCTGGTATCTTGAACTCGATATTAAAGAAACAAGCTGCGGTAGACCACGTTGTCACTTCGTAAGCTGCCCCGTGGAGAGCTGACTGCTGACTCCATCTCAATAATCGTCGAGGGATACAAACCTGGACTTCTAAAAGAAGTCTTGACAACGTTGACCTTAGGCCTGGGGCCACCACCAAGTAGCACGAGTCATTTAGTTGGGAATACGTGGATAAAAGTGAACAGTCTCGACAATTGATCACGTCACCAAAGAAATTCGCCCGCAACTTCTATGGACGGGTATTCAAGTCAGTTTGATCACTCTTTGTATTGAATGATCCCGCTTGTTCATGATCCTCGCCACAAGTCAACGTCACTAAATTTGGCACTTGACCGACTGGACAACATCGTGGGTGGCACAAATTCGAAGACGTCAATGTCGATAAAATGTGCTCAAGTCTGCTTGCGTGAAGATGAATCAGGCTGGAATGCCGATCATCTTTGGTTGTGATATTGGCCACCTTAGCGACAGGAATCTGGGCATCATGGATTCAGAACCTTTCAACTATCGGATTGCCATCAACGCCACTATGCTGCGTATGAACGAGACCGAAATAATGATGGCATGAGAGAGCGTAATGACCCACGCCATGGTGGTGAAGGCCATCCATCTCGACAGGTGACAGGCAACGGGGAGGCCCGTGCGATGCAGAACTCAACATAGCCGAGGACTAGCTGCTGGCGGCAATGGTTGGCTTTAGTTAGATGGCGGATGCTTAGATGGAGGAGTTTGTTTTATCAGGCGGCTGTTGACGCACGACTGTGCCCGCGTGCAGTGCGAGAGGTTTTGAGACAGGACTCCGTCTCATTGCCACTGTGGGCTTGATTATGACGCAGCAACACCACAATGGAGGGTGGCATCCGACCCAGTATCTCTAGGCACCCCTGTCGTTGGGCACCACACCTAGTTACGAAGGCCAGCAGGCGCAAGGGTCGTATCCCGTTGGTAGCATAGCAAGGGGGTAACAAAAAAGCTGGCCCATTCTCGCAAGGCGTCCGCATAATACTTAATAAAAGGTGTAAAGAATAGTTAAGAAAAATAAAAGAATTTTTTTTAAAAAAAAGATATAAGAGATTATTTAGATACTTAACTTAAATTTTATCTTTATTTTAGTTAAGAAAAATACTTTCTAGGGTTTATTAAGAATTATTTTAAATATAGATAGCTAAACTTTAGTACTCTTATTATAGGCTATTTTTCTTAGTTACCTACGTATATAGTAGTTTAGTACCCTCTTTTTATTATATACTAGCTCTAGGCTACTATAAGTAGGTATCTAAATTATTAATGATTCTCTTAAAGACAGATAAAAATAAGAAGAAGAAATCTATAGTATAAATAATAATATATAATATAGTTTATATAAGCCTAGAGTAGTCTATCTCTATATTTAGTAGCCTTAGACTAAATATAGAACAGGTATGTTATAGAGTCTAAGTTAATAATACTTTTTAATCTCTTTTTTTTACTATCTTTTTTTTAATATTATCTCTTTTTTATATTATTTTTTCTTTATATTATCTCTTTTTTATATTAACTTTTTTAATATTAACTTTTTTTATATTTACTTTTTTTTATATTATTTTTTCTCTATATTATCTCTTTTTTATATTATCTTTTTTTATATTATCTTTTTTTTATATTATCTCTTTTTTATATTACCTTTTCTTTATATTATCTCTTCTTTATATTATCTCTCTTTAAATAAAAAATATTAAAATAAAATATTCTTAAAATAAATTTAATAGTTATATTATAAATAATAAGATAATATAAAATTAAGTAATATTTAATTTTTATAATAATCTTCTTATATAGATAGAAAGTATTATAGAAGATAAAGTAGTTATTTATATTCATAACTTAGTATAAAAATATAATTTATAATTAATATTTTTAGAAAAAATAAAATAGATATAATATTTATTAAATATTATTTATATTTTTCTGAATACTAGTTCTATATTTATTTTATTAATTACTTTCTTAATTCTTTTATACAAGGTTTTTTTTTTAAATATAGTAACGCTAAAAATGGTAGCCTGAGAGGGGAGGTGGCTAAAAAGAGGGTGCCTGACGTTAGTGGGTAGGTACCTAGTATTCATAACCTGCATGACGATGCCCAATGTCGTGCAGATCTAACATGGGACACCCTGTAATATTGTTTTTACTGAGTAACTAACATTGCAATCTAATTGAGTTTTCTCTCGACATTTCTTAAGGGTAGATTTTTGTCTTTCTTCTCCCCACACGTGAAACCTTTAGTTAGTGCTGCATAAACCTTCAGCCGGCTGGGCGGTAAGAAAAAGCAGTCTTCCCGATAGGAGCACAAGTGGGAAAGTGAGTGGCTGATTCAACGTCACTAGTTGCAATATGCTAGGAGCTCTAGGCACAGCATCTTACCTCCCAACCCTCCGTAGCTTCGTTCCAACCTGCGCTCTGTTTAGGCCACAAGATGAACCCGGCCAGTAACTTATTATCAAGAGCACCTTGCAAAAGCAAGGTGCAAAAGCACGAGGAGGAAATTGTTGGAGCACCAGCACCCATACAAACATCTCAAGTTAACGACGGCACACTTGCTATTTAGTAATTGCAACAGCACATAATTCGGGTCGACTCGGCTTTTATGCGGCGCCTACGCTATAGTCTATAGCAGTGTTGAATCTAGTTTCTCCTTTTCAACTTTATTAAGACCAACGCCCAAGATTTCCACAGGTCCACCTTCCTACCATGGTTCTAGGTACCACCTCCAAGGTGACGTCGTTGGTGGTCAGCCCCAAGAGCCCCTCGATAAAGCCAGTTAGGAGAACTTACCTGACTAACGTATGTACCTACCCCCTTCCTCATATTTTGTACCCTCCTCGTCTTGACACCAACTTACCGGTTTCTGCTTCCCTCGGGCCATCGTAAACTCGCCTACTAGATACTAGTTTCTCAGACTGCAATTCACCTCTCACTTGACTGTCTCTGTCAGTACGTACCAACCCATATTGCAGCCTTTGGGCTCCCCTCCTTGTCACTCAGCTGGCTGACTGAATCAGCATTCCTGCCACACTGGATATATGCTCATGTGCTGACTCGGCCCAATAGTCAAGAGTCCAAACAGGACTATTTAGTTGATCGCCCGGGCTGCCTTGCATGAATTCACTCGTCCCTGTTTCTACCCCCGGGCCAAACGAATCTAGGCTGACAGCTGAGTCTACGCGTGTCGGGTTGCACAATCACTACCATTACCCATCGCCGCCCACGCCAAGAGAGCGGGCGCAACTCCCCAGGAATACTTACCTTTGCCTGCAACGGCCCTGCATCGCCGTCTTTCCTGCAGAGGGTCATCGAGCGACAATTCAATTTCGCCATCATGACCGATCGACATCGGAACCAACCTCCTGTCAGTCGCTCGGTGAGCACGAATCCCTCGCGCTCCTCTCTCCCGGCCAGCATGGCGCACCAACCGCCATTCCTAGACGAATCATACACAACTCCGGCTAGCAGCCGCTATCCTATTACCACAGCTCTTGGTCATTCGAGCTCTACTACTTCATCAGGCCAGCCTACCACGACAAGAACATACGCCGTTGCGCAGGATTCCCGATCTCGCCCCAGCGCGCGTGACCATAGCTACACGAGGCGATCGACCATGGAATCGACAATAAGACCACCTGTGATTATTACTACATATCAGAATGATCGATCGCAGAACAGCATGAAGTATGGCACCGGTGTTGGCAATAGCAGCCCCGTCCGCGACGACTACCACCAGAGTAGCTCCCAATATTATGCTGTACCTGGATCAACGTCCCGCTCTCGCAGCTCTGCGCGGCCGTATCAGGTTGAAGAGCATCCGCGCCGTAGAGACCGTGCAGACAGCCTCTTGAGCGCCCATAATACTGAGTCTCACCGCAAATCCCGACCTTCCGCCACTTACCCCAGCAATCAGCGTCACAGTGCGGCATCAATTGACTATGGTGACGATGGGTACAAATACACGAATGCTGGAGAGCTGGTCCGATACGATCTCGACCATTATAAACCATCTCGCCCCCAGAACTATGATAGTTTCAATCACGACAAGCGTCCCAGAGCATCACACGCTGGCAACCACAGAAGAAGTGGTAGCCTGAGATACGAGGCTGGCAGGGGCTATACCGTGCCACATGGGCGTTCTGATGCGCCCAGTGGCCCTCCCCCATCAACGCGTGGACTTGACAACATTGATAGAGATTACGCTCTCGGCCGAGTTCGTCAGGCTCACACCGCCACCTCGAAGCCCCCGCAGTCGCTGGCACATTCTGAGACGCCTGGCATCCTTCGAGTTGCAAGAGAGACGAGGTACGGTCGACCTGTTTCTGTCAGTCAGGAGCCATCCTATTGGAGCAATTCACCTCACACTCGAGACGACTACCGAGATTGGCGCAGCCACGTTTATGATCGTAGTAACGACGGCGCAGCTGAAAATAGGCGCCCCCATTCTACTCACTTCTATGATGAAAGCATTTCGAATCGCGGTTTCGGTATTCGCACGAGTCCGGACGCTGCTCCAGAGGGTCGACGTGACGGTCGACGTGATGATCGACGCAGTCGAGACGAACCCCGAAGTCATGGTTTTCTACACTTTGGCGACAAACCACTTGCGGGGCCTCGAAAAGTCACGCAAGATCGGCAATCGTCTGTTTCCGAGGAGAGCAAACATTCTGAAGGCCACCGAAACGACAGTGGTAGAGAAACTTCTTACGGTGTTATTGGAACCGCTGGCACCGGCCTCGGCATAAGTGCGGCAGCAGCCGGGCTTGTTGCTTCAAAGAGAGACAACGAATCTGCGAGGGGTGTTAAGGAGCAAAAAGAGACCACTTACGGCTCTGAAATTGGCAACTCGAGCCGTCACGAGACAGAAGTTACTGGAAACTCCTCACCTCGAGGTCCTATTGAGGCAACTAAGGATCAGCACAGCCTACGACCTGAGACGATGAAAGTGGCCATGGAGGGGGTTTCTGGCCCTGCAGTTAATGGAGGGGCTTCCCTGGTCAAGTACAATCCGCCATCTGCATCTGACTCCGATGAGGCCGGGAGGGGCAGTGTTAGAAGGAAACAACGACCATTGAACTCTTTCAACCCCAATGACACCAGTGACCTTCGCCAGATAAGGGAGCAGCTTGCTGTTCTTCGACTACATGAAACCCAGAAACAATCCGATGAAGCCTCTGCTGGTGGAAATGAGCGTCGAGCCCGCTCTCCATCGCCGACCAGAAAAGCTGCCAGTATCGCTGATCTGGATCAGGATGATCAAAGTTACGCTGTCGGCTTTCCAGTCGAGAAGAAACACGCCCGTGTTGTATCACCTCCTCGTGATAGACGAGATGACAAGCCTTTGAAGGGCATTTTGAAGCAACCAAGCGCCAGCTTCCCCGAGGAAGCCAATCCCATTCGAGAAGGCGTTGCTCCTCATAAAGAAGATAAGAAGCTCAAGGAAGTTCCGCCTGGAGCTCGGTGGACGAGAATCAATCGCAGAATAGTCAATCCCGAGGCTCTCAGAGTTGGGCAAGAGCGTTTTGAGGAGCGCGATGACTTCGTAATTGTTTTGCGGGTTCTCAGTAAGGAGGAGATACAGGCATATGCGGCAGCAACTCAAGTTCTTCGAGGTAAGCGATTTTCTGCAATTTCTGCATACCCTGTACTGACTATCGATTCAGAGCGACGGCGTAATCGCGATAATCCAGACCGTGACCAGGAGCGCAGGCATCAACATGACGATGGCAGCTCTCAGCATTACCGCCGACATCGACGCCAGGTTGAGGATAGCGATCGCGATAGTGGTGCCGAGGCCGGGGGTTGGGGTCTTGATGGGAATCTTGATGATGCTGATGAAGGCCACAAGAGTGCTCGGGACGAGGGCAGTGACAGCTCGAGCGATAAGAGGCGCGATGCTGAGAATGACGGTGGTGGAACGAAAGGATCGAGGCGGAATCACCAAGATGGCGATGAAATCGGGCGGGGTAGGCAAGACAAAGCCCATGGCGATGCTGTCGAAGGAGATACGGATTACCGGAGGAAGACTCGCAGGGATGAAGGTGATGAGCGTGAGTAGCATCTTAGTGATAGCGATAGGTATCACACAATTAGGGCTGCCATGGCGGCAGTCCCGATAAACTCCTTTGATCGCACAGTCATCGAGCATTTGCGTGTACTGTAAATGTGGCCTTGTGTGCCGTGCGATTCCTTTCGGCCTGGTTATTCTGTTGATTGTCTGTGCTATCGAATGGGCGGCCTGCTCCCTGCTAGCCTGGCGAAAGTGTCACTTGGACGGCTGCCCACACACTCGCTGATGGCCTCGACGCGATAGTCTCGTTGGCCACGCAATCGTATTGACTATGTGACTCAAGACTACATTCAGGGAAGGGGTTTGAAATGATTGACTAGTATATATATCAAGTAACAGGCTGCTGGGTTACCCTAGTAGCTACTGTTGACTAGCATCTTGCCAATTCCAGGGTATGGACACATGGTTATGCTGTTTTCCATTTAGTACGGCGTGGCAGCCTCATCACGGGCAGCCTTTGCTGCGTCTCGTGACCATCTGTTTGAACGTGAGTGCTACGCTGCCTCTGTGCATTCGACCATTTAGCTATCAAATGCGTTCGTGGATTTCTACATCAGTTGGTGTCGAGTACATCCAGCGGAAACTCCATATGGATCACGGTCACAACGCCCTCGCCCATATGCAAAAGCTTGCAAGCGAGCAACACAAGCAAAATAACCCGCCGGCCAACGACGAGAACAACGCATGTAGCGGTATTTGTAATGCTAGATAGAGCGAAACAGCAAATACGGAGCGAAACCTTGGCAGACCCGCCTGACAATTCCACGAACCCCGACACCATGCACATAAGAGACGATATTCAATCTATACGCGCACATCGAGCTGGTCACTGATGAAAACATAGCCATAAAGGCACCAGAAATAATGGCAGATGAGCACAAGCTATTAATTAGCGAGATACGAACGAAATAAGACGCCACTTGGCGTCGTATGGTGGCACTAGTTTTAAATTAAAACCACCCTATTAGGCGTAAATCAAACCAACCACGCAAGTGAGTGGTACATCTGAATCCCGACGGTACAAGGAGACACGCCCAAAGAAGTAATGATGCTTCAGCACGCAAGAGACAAATAAAACGGAATGGTAGCGAACGCCCGACGCCCCAAATCCGAGCGTGACAACCGCGTATGTCTTCCGTAGTGACTGACGACGGCCTGAAACCACGTAGTGGGGACGGCACTTGCGAGCTGCCAGCTACCTTAACTATTATCACATTCTGTCACTCACACCATATGACTACCTACTTGCTAGGCTAGTAACGGCCAAGAGGATGTCAATATTGGCTGATAATGGTAGTGGGGTTCCCAGCCAGGGAATGCTCATACCAAAAATTGCGGCCTAATTGCCCAACGGACGCGCCGAGGCGTCGTAACCGTGGTGTTACCTCACCAAGGGGCTGACAAAAAAGCTGGCACATCTTCGCAAGGCGTCCGCATAATATTTAACGAGAGGTACATAGAATAGAAAATAATAGGAAATATTTAAAATTAATAAAAGATATAAGAGATAATTTAAGTACTAAAATATAATCTTATATTTATTTTAGCTAGATATACATTTTCTAGAGCTTCTTAAGAATTATTTAAAATAGGCCGCTAAACTTTAGTACTCTCATTATAGGCCATTTCATTTTGTCACCCGCGTGCTGACCAAGCTGGCTCGGCGCAAGAAAATGACCAGACTCTGATTAATAGAGAACGCGAAACTTTCCTGGCACTACAAGGCACCACAAGAATGGCAGAGCCCCAAAAGGCTGAGAGGGGATTGATATGCATTACGAAATAGCACATCTATATGCCTACCTACCGCCACCCTCGCGACACGGAGCTGAACAAAGACAGATGCCAATTATGCTGATCAGCTGCGGAAGGCGCCTGTTTTCGCAGACTGATGGCCCACGAAACAGCAACGCGATTCAGTCTCTGCTCAGGGGCCCCACGACGGCTGCGTTCCCTGTGACCAGAGCCCATCAAATTCCAATCGAGTCAGAAGGGCAACTGCCATTTGGGTGGTAATAAAAAAAGGCGGCAACTTGGCAAGATCAAATGAACTTTGAGTAGTATCCGCACCCGTACGGAGTACATAGTAGGATTTTATCTAGTCTCAAGCCTCTTACCGAGAAACCTAGCATCGAGATGGAAAACTACATTGGCATTGTAGCGAGCTGAATTGGGAGTATCAGGCTAGCCTCGAGACTCACAATGACTTCGTTCTACTTGATATCATGTGGATAAAACGAAGGCGACTTCGCGCCAGGGTGGTAGCTTCCCAACGGTTCACTCGTCTAACTGCGCCATTTCTGCTTGCTTTATTACCCACGAAGTATCACACACCCCCCCCAGCTCGCTGCGGCTTGATCTGCCGCCTTTTTCAGTAATTCGCCGCTGGTCGATTTCATCTGCAGAGCCAGGACTGAGTCCATGTCGCGAATCTGTTGCCTCAGTGCCAGTATGATAAACAGCATCACCTTGGTAGCACGTCTGTATAAAAAATAGCCAACAGATTCTATCAGAAGTATTATCGTATACTCATCCGGAATCAGCAAAGCAACTGTCGTCAATGTAGGGAGCAACCAGAGCCGGGGCTTTGCAGCCCGTCGGGAACGGATAGTTCCCTGGCGGTAGCGCGCATTTTCGCAACTTGATTGTACGTAAGATGACAATGGAGCTGAACTGGCCGGAGCCATCCATAGGAGCGCGATTCGCCACTGAAGAATTCTTTAATGCTGCCCTGCGACTCATAAACAATCTTTTAGGGACACAAGATCGAGGGCAGGAGGTCGTGTAGCGGTGTCAAGTGTACAACTAATTATCATGGGTGGCTGCATTACTGAATGAGCAAGCATCAACAGTTGTTGTGTCCAAGCGCGCAAAGTGACTCGCGTCGACTGTCAAACTCTATCCCTAGCAGCGGAGGCACTATTTCTAGCTCTTCTGCGCCTGCAACAGACCTTGCTCCCGTCTAGGACTTTGTTTGGCGTTTCTGCCCCAGATCTAGAAGAAACTTAGCTCTGCAGCCTACCATACATAGGCATCTGGTACAAGGAGGCCTGCGTGGCCCGGCAGGGCAGGAAAAGATGCCGGGGCAGAAAGCCCACCAAGTTAGCTCCTGCATGTCCGTCGGACCCTTGTTGAACGAGCGAACAGCGGGAGCCCTTGCTTCGACAGTATACCGACTTTCTGCAACGAGCTAGCTGATGCAACGGCCACACCTTACCTATAGTTATTTTAGACGGGGCTTTCATATATAGCCCTTGCTCTCGGGTGACGTGCCTTCTTGCACAGACGTGGAAGCCATTGGTATACCGAAAGTGATGACAACATTGATTAAGCGGCTAGTTGCGAGAGCTTTCCCAAGGTGCCAATCCCGATGTGGTGCTTCGGCTCAATGTTGGCCTTTGACACAGGAGCTTGCACTACTGGGGCTGATACTCTAGACATATAAGCTGAGCCAGAAAGTAATATCGACAGCTGAGCCTCTCCTCTAGGATACCGCAAGCATCCGCGGATGGCAGCCCTACGAGGTGTCATTGACTAGATGCTGTTAACCCACCAGCGTGCTCCGCCCCTGTATGCATCTCGGGAAACGTTTGTTTGCTCTCGAGAGATCGTGGCGTATTGCTGGGTTGAATACACGATCTCAGAACCCTGTTCTAACTAGTAACTGAACCTTGGGGGGGGGGACCCAGCACATCAGTTTAACAGCTGTATGACTGCAGCTACATAGGTACGGTATCTATGTCACAAAGGATGCACCACTAGATAAATAGCTACCTAAGTAGTAGTAAGTTAGTGGCGTGCTAATAGCATGTGTGTCGACGCACAGCGGCGGCAGCAGCTACGTTACACCTGCCTTGCGCCTTACCTGTTAGCAATTTGTTGAGTCTGGTTTGAACCGTGCCACCGGGTTGCTCATCCGTATGTCAGTTGTATATTTGGAGGTGTGTTCCTGATTCTAGTCTACTTTATCATGCACAATGATAGAGCGAACTCATTCAAATAGCAATGAAAACGAGATCCTAACCCACGCTAACCGACAGAGTAACACGATATAGCATTCTGCCACAATAACTAGTTTAAAACGATGCCCCATAGCTGGCCTGGTAATTCAAATCGCCTACGGATCACTGGTAGAGCAGTATTCTTCGTGGCCTTTGGTGTGTGGGTGCCAGGTATCATGCTCTGTATCCAGTTCATGTTGAGTGAATAGTAATAGTTGATTTACAGTACATGGTCGGGTACACGACGCCGTTAATATTCTCAATACTGATTTTATTGCGATTAGGTCCTCAGGTGCCGGTATGACGAGGCAGCGCCACCTCGGAAGCAAATAGCGAGCATCAGGCAAGTCACATACCTAGTAAGAAGGCCGACGCCGTGGGGCACAGGCAGTCTGTCCCACGCCAATTTCGTCGAATCCGCCGGCGCCCCATTTTCCAGAGACTACCATTACGCCAAGCCTTCCGGTTTTTGTCCCGAAAGGTTGAGCTCCAGCGCTTGGTCCAACTAAAGCTCGCCGCTATCTAATTAGGTAGTCTAATAAGGAAAAAAAAAAGGAGTGGAGGTGGACACTCACTAGAAAGACTAAGTGTGGATGTGCCGCGTGCGTGCCTGGGCATACCTACTCAGTATGACGGAGGCTTTAACTAAAGAAAGCCACCAACTTGTTCGTACCGTCGCGTTGCAGGAGGCACACCATGGTCATAACAAGTACGTCCACGCAATTAGAGCGCAATGCACCATGTAGAATGTAAAGTCGCAAGGCAAATTACAATTGTCATGGCATATGTTTCGGATGAGGACTGCATGCTATTAATATCGCCCGAGGTGAGACTTGTTGTCCCCCCTTTCCAAGGCCCACCAGGCTTGAATTTTTTCTTAGCTAACCTGAGTTGCTGAGTTGGCCGTTGCCAACCAGTAGACTGTGTGCCGGCAGGTCGTTAGGCCCAGTTGTTCGGTAACGCTGTGAGTGAGAAAGAGAGCCTCCTACCCCAGAACTGCTCGCTCATAATGACGGTCTGCCCAAGTCGCCTCTGATCCAACGGCTTTGCGAAGACCTTACTCTTGAAAACAGGGGCAGCCTTGCCTCGTTGACCCGCTCTCCCTTTCCACCCTGACCTTGTCCTGCGGCAACCGTTCTTCTCTCCAACCTCAGTTTTTCCTTCGCCGTTTGCAAGTACTACTTCTGTCGTCTCGAGCGTGTCTCCTACATTCATCGCGATCAGCTTGTTCTCAATGACACGCCGATGAAGAGAAGAATCTGGGACGACAATCTCGTGTGAATCTGCCCATAGTATCCCGAGTCCAAGTCCAGCGCGCTAGCTGATCAACCACACTTGCACAATCTCCTGGCAGAGTCTACGGTCCGCGCTTGCTTCGGTCGCCGCTCAGGATTGCTCGCCTGCATACGAAGTAGGTACCAATCTTGTACCGACAGCACAGTCTTTTCTATCGGTACGGAGTTCTACTGCCGTGTCCTTCACCTCTCGACCAGCGCGCGCGACGATTCGCTTCTAGAAGCTCCCACCACACCGCTGAGCTGCTACACTGTCGACCAGCGCGAGAATCTTGTTGAAAGCTTCTGCGTTCGTGTACCGCCTTCATATTCTATCCCGAGCCGAACAATACATACTATACTGATGCCCTTTGCATCTTCCTGGCGACTGTCAACGACCACCTCGACTACATGAGCACAAGCCATTGCCGTCACCCAACTCCAAGCGACCTAGGTAGCACACACCACATACCGTACAGCAGTGGACAGGGGTTTTCAGTACTGACCCAGCTTCCAGTCCCACTTTTTGTCAAAACGGGACCCACTATCTCTACCAGTTGATATCGTCAAAAGTTGAGAACCGTGTCGCATCGACTTGCAACTGTGACTGCACCTTTGTGTGTTCCTTGCATACTAGGTAAGATTCCAAGAGGCTGATCTGCTTTGGAATGAAACTTGGCTGTGACTACATACAGGGCTGCTTCAAGTCTTCCGCAAAACAAGAGTAACGCTGACGTGAATCAGCAGTAATTTGAGCCTCCCTTGGGATATTGCGGGAGTATCGTTATTCTGAACGAGAACAGTCTTCCTCTATACCGAATATCGTATACGCGCTTTAAAGACTTTATCAGCGCGAGTTCAGGACTGATCTTGACAACGAGCCTTGTTTCAATCAGATACCAGGGGCATCTCGACACGCTGAAGCTCTGATCCCAAGTAAGCGATTTCATTCTTTGCTACATTGCTCGTGGCCAAACATGATGGCAACACATACACAGGCTGCTTCACATTTGCGCTATAATTAGTTGCCAGGCAAGACAGAAGCGCAGAGGAGTGCCGACTTGTGCTACTTTACTTGAAAAGTCTGCTAATGGTGAGACAGCTTTGAGCAAAACATCAATGTCGAGCATCGCGACCATGGCCACGCCTCAGCAGGTTCGCAATCATTTCAAAGACGACTTGGTAAGTTGAGGGAAGCTTATTTTGTCGCGCCCCCTTCGGCACAATACAACACAATCACAACGGAAAACGGGAGGAATATACGAGTACTCTACACTCGAACAGTATCCAAGTGGCTGATTCTGGCACATCATGTGCTAGCATCATGAAAACTACTCAGCTTGATGCTGATGCATGCTTTGTGCAACCTCACCTCAAATGATTCGCCCTCCAAGCCTCAGATCACTTGGCGCGTTCCTTCAAGTGATGGAATCGTGCAGCTATCAAAGCCCAAAAGAGGTCAAGTGACGGCTTCACCTGGTAACGAGGCTATTATACCAACGTTCAAATTGTGGAACATACCCGCCAACATATAAAGACTTTGCAAAGTCGCGACCTTGACTTGGCGGAAAACGGCCAACGAGGGATGAATTGGCTGCCCCAAAACGGGCGTGGCGCCCAAAGCCAAACCAGCCCAGACTGAAAATGACGGGTGGGACATTGTCCAAAAGCCGCGCCAGCCAGCAGAAGCAACAAGTGGCTGCAGAGAAATACCCTCCTGTGGGTCCGCTAAGGGGCTTATCCGATGGCAAGAAAAAAGGGTTGCCGAATAGCACAAGCTCCAAGTATCGTTTAGCGTACGAACGCCAAGCAGCGACTTGTGAACAAGCTATCTGCAGGACCGAGCCGACAAGTCGTACTGCCACGGCGCCACAGCAGGCCAAACTGGCTGGAAAAGAGCTTCCCCGTCACAAGCAAGTGCATCACTTCTTGGCAGTTCTGTCAGCAGCAGATGAGAGACATTGAGACGACAGCAGATAGGAGCAGCTGTGTGCTGAGGAATCTCATCAGCTGTTACGGCGACTGGTGGAGATTGACGTGGATGTTCTCCATCATGATCAAGGCTGGTCGCGATTGAGAGCCAGCTTACCCGAGTCCAAGTCTGGCCTCTGTTTGCTTGTGGTCGACGAGGATGGTAGACTGAACATGGGGGATGGGGAAGACGCGGTGCGCCCCCCGAGACAGGGGCCCCCCAGCCGCGCGACCTGCACACCGCTGTCGCCAACCAAGAAGATCCAACCTGCCGTCGCTATCGTCCGTTGGTTAATCTCATCGCTGCAGTGCCGTATTGGGCGGTTCAGGCTTTGAGTTACCAATTCGCAACTGCTGAGCTTTGCAATTGGCCATTTCATCAAATGCAGGAGCTGTTCCTACTGCCTTGCTTTAGAGCGTTTTCGGCCAACCCCGGCTCGCCGTCTTTCGGGCCACTTTCTGCGCCGTGCAGCAAACGCCATCTCCACCATACCTAGGCTGCTGGACTTGTGCATTGGTATCCACCCCCCCTCCCCTCCGACTGTGCATGAGCGCTTCACACATGCCCAGGTTCCATCCCTGTTGCAAAGCAGGAAGGGGATAAAGGAAGCAGGAAAAGAACGAGGCAAACATGCCATCTATGCAAGACTACATTTTTCATTCTCTACTTCCAAATTCTCTTTTGAAGGAAGAAGAGAAGAGAAGAGAAAAAAAGATATTGCTCAGCACCTCTCTTCAGGCTCGGCATTCTCTTGCCTGTCTGGGTACTAGCCAGGCCTGGCAGTGCTGATGAGCACTGCGACTCAACTTTACTCAGGCTTATTTCCCATCACAAATGGCGGCGCCGTTTTTTTGTCTGTGCCATCTGGAGGTGCCAATCACCACCCGAGCCGGCATATTCCCCCTTCCACCACCCCGCTCCTAACCATTTGGAGCGCTCAAGTCCTTTTATCAGCTCATTTTCGTTACCCACTTCAATTCCTACTTTGGGCTCTCTTTCCTCCCCCTCCCACTCTGGCCAGACACCCGCCGTCTACGCCATTTGGACTCGCTCGTTTGGCCAGCCAATTCCCAGTCTTAATAGCTACTTTTGCTAGGATGGTTTGATCTACCCCTTTCCCACGCTGGTGGTTCCATGTGACCCAGCATCATATATGCGGCATATCCCTGTCTGTTCTAGCAAGTGTCGACCGCAAGGGCCGGTTGTTCGATGCAGAACAATCCCTGCCTGGTGCAGTAACCTCGTTAGCTTCCTTTGCCCAAGCCGGGCTGGTGCTACTTCCCCACGTTGTGGCCCGCCACCCCCCAACGCCCTCTTCACTGGGCAAACAAGCTGCACCAGGACCCGGTTTGCTTTAATCAGCCCCCTTTCTCGGTCTAGCACGCCTCACCCGTGGTATCCTAGTCTGGGCCCAGGGGACGATAGGCTCCACTACAGGCCTCCCCATGCCTTTTTTTTTTTTGACAGCGTCAAGGGGCCAAATAAAACACCACCACTGCCTGCTTGACCACTTTTTGTTTTCTTTCGCGCGTCGGAGTCTTTATTCCTTCTTTATTCTATGTCAATGTCTTACTGATGGGCCTCCTTTCTATGCAGCATCCTCCCCACCAGCAACAGCAAGGTCATCCACCTACGCAGCATTTGCATCATTCTCGACCGCCTAGCATAGTTCATCAGCAGCATCCTGGCCAAGCTCACCAACAGCAACAATCCAGTCATCATAGCGGCTACCACCCGCCAGCGCAGTCCCTTCCTTCCGCGTATCAACAAGGAAATCAACCCGGCAACACGCAGGATAACCTAAACTATTATAATCATCCTAGTCCCTACAGCACACCTGGTGCAACGAGCGGATATACTTCCGCCGGTGAGTACTTCCTATGATACCCGAAGTGAGCTCGCTTTGTATTACTGCGCTCTGGTCTTTACTACCCTCACCGAGGCTTTGGTTTCGCTTTGTATTACAGCGCTCCAGTCTCTGCTATCCTCATCGAGGCTTTGGTCCCAGCTCGTGTCGCTGACAATGTCTTGATATACAGACACACCCGATATGATGGCTGCAGCGCAGATGCCGCGACCGCCCTACCCGCCGATGTCGTATCATACGCCGCAGTCCAACTCTCCGGCATCAGTCGCATCGCCTTCTCAGCATGACCAGCACCGAAGCATCTATGGCCAAGCGCCTTCGCAACACATGCCCCAGTCCATGTACTACCAGCCGCAGCCGTCATACCAGTCTATGCCGACCCAAGCCTCACATTCCCCTTACGGCCATCATGCTCATCATCCGCAGCAGCCAATGACTTCGCAAGCCAACCTAATGATGTCTCACACGGCCGCGCCGAATCAAATGCAACAGCACGCCCCCCAGCACACACAAGCTAGCATGACAAGCAGCCCCAGACCAAAGATCGAGCCTCAGGTTCCTCTGCAAATGCAGAAACAGCCCCAGGGTTCCCCAATGTCCCAGGCAAGCCACCAGCAACAACCGCCCCAGATGCAGAGCCCTGGTAGTCACAGTGCGGCGGTCAATCCTAACGCGGCTCCCGGTCCCATTCCTGCCACCACACCGCTTGTCGTGAGGCAAGATGGCAACGGTGTTCAGTGGATTGCTTTTGAGTATTCGCGCGATCGAGTCAAGATGGAATATACCATTCGCTGCGACGTCGAGTCTGTAAATACAGACGAGTTGACGGCCGATTTCAAACAAGAAAATTGTGTCTATCCTCGCGCTTGTTGCCCTAAGGATCAGTATCGTGGCAACCGACTGATGTATGAGACGGATTGCAACCGTGTCGGCTGGGCTCTTGCCCAGTTGAATGCGCCTCTGCGTGGCAAACGGGGCTTGATCCAGAGAGCAGTCGACAGTTGGCGCAATAGCAACCAAGACCCCCGTCTACGAAGTCGCAGAGTACGCAGGATGGCGAAAATGAACAATCGCAAACAGTCGCAGGGCCCGGCTCATCCGCCCACCGCCCATATGCCTAGCCATGGGCCACCTCCAGGTTTGCCGAACGGCCCTGGCTCTATGGGACCTAGCCCTACACCGACGATGGACAGCAAGCCAAGCCTGGCAAGCATGGGCCAGCCAATGCATCACCATCATGCAGGCGGTCATCCCGGAGCCGCCGCTGGAGGAGATGAAGTCGGTATGTTTCACCAGATGTGATTCCCTACATAGATCTTTTATCTGCTACACATTTGCCTTGTTTTGCTCTTCAGACATCATCGCATTGCCCCCTCTACACCTAGTCGCATCTTTTCGCCATTACGCGTTCTGATTTGATGATACCACCCATTTTTCTGCCATCTATCATCCCCAAGGGGAAAAAAAAAGTTCGCGCCGGTCTATTCGTTACCTCAATTTGGACTACTGCACTTTGTTTTTCTCTCTCATTTGTTCAGCTCGTGGACCATGCGCGGTTTTCCTACTTATTTTGTTCGGGGCTCACCCTGGGAGGGCAAGAATCCTTGAGAGTTCATTCATGTTCTAGGTTGACTTCTTATTTTTACCGCTACGTTTCGTTTCTTATGTCGGAAAATCAAGTCGGATCACTGTTTCTTGTTCTCCTCTACACAATCAAGCCTCGCAGGCAAGGGGCTGTCGCGAAACTGAGCTGTTGTCTTTCTTTTCTCTCTTCGCGCACAATCCTGTACATTACTGTCTTAGGATCATTATCTCAGGCTGCAGCTGCCATCGAGTGTTCTTGCTGAAACGCGCTGCTGGGCGTTGACTGATTTTTAGTTGAGCTCTCCGAGTCTCTGGACTATCAATGTTACACTGAAAAACGTTCTTGGTCGCATTTTTTGGATCCCCTGATTGGCGCGATATATTCTTCTCGGGACTTGATGTCTTCCCTCGCATTCTGCTCATGCCCTTGCACCATTCGCTGCTCTAACTAGTCTGACACGTAAGCTAACAAAATTGTACAGCTGACAGCGACTCGCATGAAAACACTCTCCCATACCCGACCTGTGGCGAAGAAACAACAAACTCTCAAGACGTACGCACTGCCCATGTCTTCACTGGATATAGTGGTCATAGTTATCCTTCTGCCACACCTGATGGTGCCGTATCCTCTCACACGCCTCGTACAGGGTCCGCTGTGCTGGCGAAACAACGGAGCCGTGGCCCTGCTGATGACCAAAATGGTCTCTTTCCCGATCTTCCGGAGGCAAGGAAGCGCAAATTCGTGCTCGTGGAAGATAGCAGGCGCGGCTCTCGGCTTCGCGTCCGGGTGACACTTGACGGAGTCGATACCAACGAAATTCCAGACAGTTTTCGAACGCGCGTCAGCGTGTATCCGCGTAGCTTCTTCCCTCGAGAAATGCAAAATCCACCGCCGAACGCTCTCGGAGCACAAATCTTCTCAGATGATGCGTCGGATGATGCCATACAGGATACGGACGGGCGTGATGTAAGTAGACGTGGCTCGAAGGTGACCTTGTCAACAATTGTCAAGATACCCTTACCGGACAGTCAGGACGGCGAGATCCTGGTTCCCAATATGAAAAGGTCAAGACGCGCAAGGGAATTGAAACTCAACGACATGGGCCACCGTATGGCCTGGCTGCAGAGTCGAGTCTTCTCAGGCAGAAACTTATTTTTGCAACGCGCCTGTAAGTCCCGCTGAGTCGAGAATACGATTCAAGCGCTGACGATCTATCCAGTGGATTGCTACCGCATCAAAACCTGCGCTGCTATTGAAGGCAACATGCAAGATGTTCGAGCTAGTGCCGCCCACTTTGAGTTGCGTACAGGCAAACGCAGATGGGTTGACCGTAGCCGCCGCGGCACCGATAGGTTGACAGACTGATGAAGTTCGCAGCTGTGCTTGCAAACAAGGGCGGTAGGTTGTTCGTGACGATACGCCATCGTCGCAGTCGCCTGCTTTCCTTGCTTCGCCCCTGCATAGGCCTTGACTGGTACTCTCTACAATAATCCCCCCCTCCCCCCCAATCAGTGTCTATTTTTACCATCCTCGGCATAATCTCAATACTGTAAGTACCTAATTGTTTGGATTTTTAATTTTTGTTGGTCTGATGCTGGAGGCCTCATGAGCTTTCAAAACCAATGTGGTGACTGGATTGTTTATAGTCATAGTGGTCTATCAATCTCATCGCGCGCATGGGCACGAATTATTGGCTATTTTTATGGGTAGCCCCTATTTACTGTCCGTGTCCCTGCAGATAGGTCTAGTTAGATAGACAGCACGCATAATTACGAAAAGGTCGAGTCGTGCACTCAAAAAATGGACGCGCCACACTTTTATGAGCGCTTTACCCCCCTCTAAATAACAACCAAACGTACTTGCTACGCTCAAGAGTGCGCCGACACGCCAACAAACCGATAGACCTGAAAGCTTGATTCCGTGACGGAATTGAAAGCGTCACGAACCAACCGACGCGAAAGCCAGATGTCGCTGTTTTCGAGCTTCCCGGTGAGTCGTTGGCGCTGACGCAGTGCGACGTGCAAGCCGCAGTGGCTCCTGTAGAGAGCGTTGATCTGCTACAAAAAAAATCTCTGGCCATTCTATCTAGATGATGTGTCAAGGTCCAAGCCGGTCCATGAAATACGACGGCCTAGCGACATGTCAAGTGTCACCTACCACAAGCCTCGCCAATGTGTGGCCGTATCATGGGAGTGGGAGCGACCGCCTTGACTATCTAAGTCCTTTCGAACATGATTCAGGTTCCAGCAGTATTATTGATACTACCTCAACAGCAAACGGAAATGCAGATCATAGACCGCCTGGGCAAACCTACCTAGACTCGATAGGTGGCGGAGATACAGTCGAGTCGAGTTCGGCTGCAATGGAACAAGACCACGATCATGCCCTTCGAAGGCCTCATGAGCAACCAGCCTTGCATTCTAGTTGTACCTAATTTGTCACGAAATCGTGATGAATTGATGGCTGTACTGCAATCTCTGGAGTAACAGGTGCATTTGCCGCTGTTGGCTCGTCGCTGAACGGCTCTGCTACTCTGGTACCTCAGTTTCGGGTTGCCACGAACAAGCGTTCAGTAGCATAAACAAGAAGCCGAGTACATTTAAAAACTTAGTTCGTGAACTATATTCGAGGATATTGCCTTGACTGACCGGCCGCAAACAGGCACCGCTCCATCTAGTAGTCAAGACGCTTCGTCGAATGAGAATGACCGGAGCGCTGTTGCATCAGAAACAACTACACAGTTCGAAAATACAACTAGTAGTCCCCAGACTGAGGACATAATAATGCATGCTTCCCGAACACAAACCAGCAAATACAAACTCGAGCCAACTCAGATGAAACTCCAAGTTCAACATGGGAATCGCCAACCGCATTTGCTCTCAACCACCACCCCGATACTCCTTCAAAGAATGCCAGCCTTGTATTTCGAAAAACAGAACATCGAAAGCTTCTACAAAGCCAGCTTTCCATGCATCAAACACAGATCACGCTCAGCTTTTCACGACAACGTCACTACTACCTTCAGCGGAGACATATCCCCAGGGAAAGCAGGCTTTATGTCCGGTACCTAGACCTCATTCAGAGGCGCCGCCTTTACCGCCAGGATCTCATCAGAACGTCGCTCCCGTGGTCGTTCTGATTGACGGAGCTCGCAACGCCGTCACTTTCCCACCCCCTCCAAGAGACCCTATGTGGCTGTATCATGCTGTCACCCCTCCTCCGCAGTGACCACTTGACATCATCTTCCTTGTCATTTTCGTCGCCAAAGTTCCTGAGAAGCTCCTCAGCAAAGGAATGTATAGTGAAAACAAATCAAGTAATCGAGGGCGCTCTCGTAGCTGTGCTGCAGGACCCGGAGGTCACCGCAGCCACCCTGCGTACGACTTGTCAAATCCAGAGAAGTTTTCAATCGTTTGCAGGGATAAGATTAAAGTTTGTCAATCAATGCGAGTGTAGCGTAGCGAAGAACGCTTGATCAAGTCCTGCGACCTGCTGTTTGATGCTAAGCTTGAGCTCTACCAGGTCAACGCCTCAGATCGCTCACTATTTTCTGCTGCTGCGAATTGACATCTATACAATGGCGTATTGATTCAGAACAACTCTACTAGCAGCCTTGCCTCCATTGATCACGATTTTTACAGCTCACAATAGCAGTCACCCAACGATCATGTCTTGTTTAGTCAATATTATGAATGTCAGTCTTCAGACAACGGGGTCCAAATGTGCGTCAGCGTAAAAAGATGTCAAAGGAAGTTGACTTACAGTATAGGCCAATGCTCATGGTTGCGTGGTGCTGGGTTGGGAGTACAGTAAATGAGGTGGCGATATGATTGATACCTGTGGGCGCGCCTAGGAAGTCGGCGGGTGTAGGCCAGACCTTGGCACTCTGGTCATCCCCTTTCTGACTTACTATGCAGCAGATTTGACGCTCGAAACCAAGGACTAGCCGTATCAGCTGCACGCCCTTGCACTTTCATTGTGCATTGGGTGCGTTGACTGAGGCGAGCCCGACGCCCGCGTGACTCGTCATGATTCTTAGGCCGCGCCCGATTATTATTAACAGGGAAGGGCGTGGAGCCCAAGCTGGCACCGCTCAGTGCCACCCGACTTTCTGACGCGCCATGTGTGTGTGAATCTTCCGGTGCTATTATTACGTCTTCATGCAGAGAAAAATTGCTGTGGGCTATACAAGAATTTGCTTGCGTTTTGCTTGCATCTGACGTCGGTTTGGGACACGCCTCTTTTCTGTGAGAAAAATGCGAAGGCTTTCAAGTCTCCAGCTCCCTAGGCACGAGGTAAATGCCGTGAGTAGGTACCTAGGTACGCAGCTTTACAAAGGTGCCTTGACCTAACACACCAGGACAGTACACTGCACAGGCCACACACAAAGCGCTAAAACCTTGACACCGCCCCATTTCTTCCACTGGCTGACACGAGCCCAGCGGCCCCCTCGAAATTCCTTCTGTTGCTAATAAGGCGCTTCTCCCTCTTCTCCTCCCTACCAAGTGGTTTTGCATCTATTGCCCTCTCCCCATCCATTTATCCTCCTCCATCCGCCAACTTCCTCATTGCGCCGGTTTGCATTTACTCTTCGAGACTGACATCTCTTTTATCGAAGATTTGGACTGGGTTCAATAGCCTTGTGCCCGGGAAACAGCGCCCGAATTTGCGTCAAATTCTCGCTTTCGCCACCTTCGGGCCGAAAAAGTCGTCACCGCCCAAATCTCGCCATCCATTACTGACCGCTGCCATCCATCTCTGCATATTGTGCAGCAGCTTGTAAGTACTGTCGACTGCACTATTGCCAACATCGAGCTTCGGCTCCTCATCACTTGCTACAACTATCAACCTGATTCGTATAGTGAATTGGAGAGCCATCCCTTACTGTGTTTGGCACTCATTATCACGATACTGTCATGACTTTCCCCTTGCTATAACTAACTCTCCATTTGCTACTTGACTGATCCGAAGTGGTTTCCTGTCTTAGATATCCTATACCGATCCTTACTTCGAAACCGAGTCACCACCACCTGGGATTCTAACCCTGCAGCGGTTGGACAAACTGTTCCAGAATGACGACAATGGTATGAGACAGATTATTACATGGGCTGTATGGACAGCCCTCGAGCCATCGTCTACATTGCAGTCCGCTCAATTTTCCGTACTAACATCAGTCAATAGGATCTTCGCGTCGGCAACAAATACCGAATCGGTCGGAAGATCGGCTCTGGATCGTTTGGCGACATTTATCTGGGTACCAACATCATCTCTGGGGAAGAAATTGCCATCAAATTGGAGTCTGTGAAGGCAAAGCATCCTCAGCTTGAGTACGAGGCACGCGTGTACAAGTCGCTAGCCGGCGGCGTTGGCATTCCATTCGTTCGATGGTTCGGAACTGAATGTGACTACAATGCTATGGTTCTTGACCTCCTCGGGCCCAGTCTGGAGGACCTGTTCAACTTTTGCAACCGCAAGTTCTCGCTAAAGACGGTCCTCCTTCTCGCCGATCAGCTCATCTCTCGCATCGAATATATCCACGCAAAGAGCTTCATTCATCGAGACATCAAGCCTGACAACTTCTTGATGGGCATCGGAAAGCGTGGAAATCAAGTCAATGTCATTGACTTTGGTCTCGCCAAGAAGTACCGCGACCCAAAGACTCACTTCCATATTCCTTACCGCGAGAACAAGAATCTTACTGGTACCGCCCGCTACGCCTCAATCAACACTCATCTTGGCGTGGAGCAATCTCGCAGAGATGATATGGAGTCTCTGGGCTACGTCATGCTTTATTTCTGCCGCGGTTCTCTTCCGTGGCAGGGACTGAAGGCTGCTACCAAAAAGCAAAAGTATGACCGCATCATGGAGAAAAAGATGACGACGCCCACCGAAGTCCTTTGCCGCGGCTTCCCTAACGAATTCGCCATATATCTGAACTACACCCGCTCTCTCCGCTTCGATGATAAGCCGGACTACAGCTACCTTCGCAAGATCTTCCGTGACCTCTTTGTCAGAGAGGGCTTCCAGTACGACTACGTCTTCGACTGGACTGTGTACAAGTATCAGAAGAATGCTCAGGCTATCGCCCAGGCTGTTGGTCAAGTCGCCGACGATGACGAGAAGGCACGCGCTTCACGAGTTAACGCCACTGCGGCCACACCCTCGGGTGCTGCCAAGCCTGGTGCTATCCCCAGCTCTCGCCGCAAGATGCTTGAGCGTGGATCCGGTGCTGGCGTTGACACACCAGACACCAGCCGCGCCATCGGTGGAAGCGATAGGATGTGAGTTCCTTATGAAGCATAATCTGGTTTCTTGACGAATATTATTTCTATGGACATGTGGACTTGCACTCGAACGTTTCACCGAACAGACATTTGCTGACAAGTGCGGCTGACTCAGTGGACGATAAACAGGCTTCGCTCTGCTTCAAAAGGAGCGGGATACGCCTCTCGCAGTCACCGACAAAAATGATGTTGGCAAGGGCTCAGCTTCTGGCACATTCTCGAGACTGTAGCTGGGGACACCCAACGATCCTCACCAGCAGAGGGCAGCCAGTGCTTGGCTGCCACTGCCATGCGGTGGCAATCCTTGGGAGTGCGGTCACTGTTCGCTTCAGTGGCCCCCAGTCTATTTCTACACAATGCATCGCACTATTTTGTTCTTAAACGCATCATACATTTACGACTTCAGCCATGGCTCGGATGCCGTCGCATGTGGGAAACACGATCAGATCAGGCTGGTGTATGGTCTGCGCTCGTGCTTCTCCGTCGACGCTGCATCGGAAAGGCATGCCCGGGTATGTCATACGGCATTCCCGAACTTCCTGGACCATCCGTCACACCGTGAAGAAGGGAAAGCTTGCTGGCTTTCCCTCATGGTAGACTGCACGTAACTATGGTCCTATGATGTCCAGCTCGCCGATGCGGAGGATGCGTTCAGAACTCAAATTTCCTTGTTCATTATGTTGCTGTTCGTTTTTTTTAGTTCGTCTTCGGTGGGGCATTGGTTTCCTCGGTCGGCTGGTCGACTTGGCATGCGCCACAACTCAAATCGCGATGCCATTGGGACCTGGAAAGCAACTTCGCTGAGGAGTTGCCCAATATGTCGGCGTGTGGCGGCAGGTGATTCATGCTGGCAGCCGCTTGCACAGCGCCTTCGCTGTGGAGGACGATCATAGACACGTGTATCACCCAACATTTCGGACGAATGTCTTTCATAGTCAATTCGCTCAGCGGAATTCTGTGAAATGCTCTTGATTTAAAGTCTGTGATCCATGGAAGTCTCACGCGAGAAGCCTTTGGCAAGAAAGCGCTCAAAGATGTTCGTTATAGGAGCCTATGACCCTTTAGAAGAGTGTACAACGATAGTTAACAGATTGCTTTTTCTCCTACAACCCTCAAAATGAAGATGAATCCGCTGCGAAAGTCGGTGTAACGAGATCGATATTGAGATAGACGCTGGTGTCACGCGGCCACTCATAGCTCCCCCGCCGCGCCACATGATGGCGTGCATGAGATTGTCAGAGCTGTTGGGTGGCGGTGAGGAAGTTTGTCTTGTCTCCAACGTAGCTACCTAGGTACCTGCCTCTGGCGTTTCAAAATAAATTTCGAGTCACTGGTATTAGTATTATCTTGTTATCGAGAGCATGGCTCCACTCACTACCTAAGTCGAGATGAAGAGTCTAGTTAGCGACTTCATTTCTAGTGGTAGATCCCAGCACGTCAATGTACCTTTAGAGTGAAGCACGGAAAGATGCCGTGAGACAAAGGCCATCACTTGAATCTCAAAGTACATACGCCTTCGCTTGGAAATGTATCCGTACATACTTCAAGGGATGGCTAATTTCCTGCCGAAACTGCTTGTCTCGTGCCTGATCAGGTGTGAGAAATCCGTAATAAATAAAAGAGCCAGCACCGCTAATATCGTCCCCGTACAACCCACTCGCCCACCCGAGCTCTCCACCCTTTTCCCCAATGCCAGCTTGTGTGATAAGGAGGGCGTGTGGCTGTGATGAGCAACATCCTTCATGGTTTCATCCAAGAGTGCAGAAGTAAAGCACAATGGCACCCTCAAAAGTTGACCTTCTTTTTCTAACATTCAACTGCGCGAAAGCTTTGATAAATACTGCGGTATTTGCCAACCATCTAGAGGCGGCCTTCGGCCAGAATGCCACAGACCTGCCGGACCTCGTTGTCTTGTACGTATCTCGCAATATCCGTCGCGAGAATTTCAGTGCTAACTTGCCGTCAAGGTCCCTCCAGGAGGTTGCGCCATTGAGCTATGCATTCATCGGCGATTATTTCCTACGGCCCTACATCGAACGTTTTGACACTGCCGTTAATCAAGCTGCATCCCAGTATGATCTGAAGCTCGGAGTGGCCGACGGGACACCATCTGCTGCCGAACGAACGACACAGCGAAAACGCTACGAGCTGATGAAGTCAAAAAATGTTGGGTATACGGCCATTCTTCTGTTTGCCAGGGACTCGAGTCGTATCAAGGACATAATGGGTGCTGAAGTTGGATTTGGTGCTGCCGACATGGGAAATAAGGGTGCTGTCGGTCTCAGAATCCTTTACGATGCAGGAGAGTGCGGCTCTGCAAATCTCACGTTCGTCGCAACACACTTAGCCGCCATGGAATGGAATCTACCTCGTCGCAATGCCAATTGGGCTTCTATCATGCGATGCATGGCATTCGGAGACCCGTTACCTCTGCTCGAGAGAATGCGCAGTGGTAGCCTCAAGCCACCTGACGACGACTCGGAAGGAGAAGGCGTGGGATTATTACAAAGAGATCGGCATCCACCAGACACGGGTGCGTTACAAAAGCAACTGCACGAGCTATCTCTCTTCAAACCTACTTCGCATCTTTTTGTCGGCGGAGACCTCAACTACCGTATATCCACTAGCTCTCCGCCCCCGAATGCTGCTTTTCCCAGCCTAGATGCCGGATCAGATAATTATTACCCAAGGTTCTTCAAGCTAGACCAACTCACGCGGGAAAAGGCAGCAGGCAGGACTTTGCATGGGCTGACTGAGGCTGAGGTGCACTTTCCTCCAACTTATAAGTATGAAGTGCTAGAGAGCGGGTTCAAGGATGTGAACGAGATGGATTCTGTTTCGTGGAGATTTGCTCCGCATCGTTACCCCGGCTGGACAGACCGTATCCTGTATTTGGACCTCCCCAGCTGGGCTGCTACCGAGCAAGGCAACGGCAATATGAAGGTCAATGCGTACGACGCCCTTCCGCTGATGCGCACAAGCGATCATCGACCCGTTTTTCTTCGCATTGAAGCTCCGATACTTAGCTCATCGGCATTAACCCCATCTGCAGAGGTATTGGCCACCTCTACAGATCCTCGCGTGCGGCTCCCGACAGAGTTGGACCCGGAGGCATGGGAGCGTCGCACGGCGGCGAGACGGCGCGAGCTACTTCTGGGTTGGAGCATGTTCCTCTGGAGCACAAAAGAGGGTGCATATATTCTAGCCACTTTCTTGGCTGCCTCCATCGGCGGCTATTGGGTATATCACTTAGCATAGACATAGTCACAATGTATGATCCCATGACCAGTTAAACTGTCCCTGAATGCTATATCTTCTTGTCTGTGTAGTGGTTGCGCTTGCCACGGCGTCCATGACACTTCCCGAGTATTATACTTGTTAGCTTAGCCCCTAACAACCTGCTGGCCGTCGGCCGTCATTCGCTTCCAGTCAATATGAACGAGCATGACCCCCAGGATAGTAACCTCCGAGAACTAGAAGTCCCCAAAGTAATGGTCATACTGTTCGGCCATGTCTAGTGTATATGTTTCCCGCTTCCCGTCATCCTCCGGATATATATCAAAACACTGCGCATCGCCGGGATAGCGGATGGGCGGGATGATAGGCCCCGAGATCCGTCGATGCAGTATGTCAGTCCACTTGAGATCTCGGAAGAATGGATGCGCTTTTACTCGGGTCGCTCCTCCGCTAACGTTTCCTAATCTCCGCGAGCGATCCACTGTACAAAAAGAACAGATAATATCCCTGGCCTGGTGGGAGATCGGCGGGTCTGCTGGAAAGGCGATAGGTTTTTCTACAATCCTGTCACGACAATTAGGAACAACCCATCGCGAAACTGCACGGCCGCTCACTGTTTGTAAATCTCTAGCGGATTTTGGTGCCAAAATGGAGGGTAGCCTGTGAGAAACTCGTAAAGTAGTATGCCAAGCGCCCACCAGTCTACGGCTGTAGTGTGGCCCTGGTTATGTATTACCTCTGGTGCCAAGTATTCTGGAGTCCCGCAAAGCGTGTACGTCTCTACAGGTCGGTCATCGTGATGTCCAAGCCTTTTGGCGAAGCCGAAATCGACGAGTTTGATATGACCGTCCTTATCAAGAAGCAGATTCTCAGGCTTGAGGTCCCTGTAAGCCACGCCGCCCTGCTGCTCGTGGAGGAATTCGAGCACCAGAACAATCTCCGCGGCGTAAAATCGGGCAACTGGTTCGTCAAAGCGACGAAACTTCCTGAGATAACTAAAAAGCTCGCCGCCGGGTACATAGTCGAGGAGCATGTATAGTGAGTCGGCGTCGGCAAAGGATGCAATCAGGTTCGTGATGAAAGGGTGGCCGGCGACATCGGCAAGCACTGCACGTTCATGGCGCACATGATCAATCTGCTTCAGTCTGATAACCTCTGTCTTTCGAAGAATTTTCAGCGCATACACCTCGGAATCATCTTGCCGGTCAAGCGCCTCCGTCGCGCTGGCCGGCCGGACAAGGCAGACTCGCGCAAAGGTGCCTAAGGAGGTCAGCCGGGTGTGGATGGGAGCCTCGCGCGAGGCAGCAGGAGGGTACACGAACCTGTGCCGAGCGTTCTGACGAGCTTGAAATTAGACAGTTTGAAATCGCGCACTGGCGGTTGCGGCTGCACAATGCTGCTACCGGGAGCCGACATGTTAGGCTCCGCAGCCGCCATGCCATAACCAGCAGGCTGCGCAACAGAAGATGACGCCATGGTGCCCGCTAAGTATGCGTTTGTTTGGCCTGGGTGCAATCGAAGAGCAATATTTTGCATTCATAGCCCGCGACCAATCTTGTGAGACAAGACGCTGTGTCTAGCACGCCAAGCGACTCAATGCTGCGATCTGGTGCGATCCATGACCGCAACCAAGTTCGCAGATGGCGGATTGAAAGGTCACTTTCACTTCTGGTCGAGCGGCAGTCGAAAAGGGCGTATGCGCAGGCGTCTTCTCCGGGTCAGTCGAGTGTTGATCAGAGCGAGCTGTATGTATCAGACTGCGATGCAGCTTCTCGAGTCGCAAGTACCAGTATCCTCTCGACCGCGCCATCACAGCGCGTCGAGATGATGCTTAACACCCGCTCCAGTGTGTCAGGTGGGGCAGTGGCACAACTGCCGCCGGGTGCAAGGTACTTCTTCTGGCAGCTGTGCGTGCTGTGGTGGCTTGCTGAGGTACCTACATGTACCTACCTACCTACCTAGGTACCTAGGTAGGCTTGCTAGGTACAAGCCCGTGAAGCCCCTAAATACTTAGGGAGCCTCAATTGCTTGTACCCATCGCAGCCCACCACCAGCCAGTACGTGCCGTGTATGGGTGGGAGCTCCACCGCTTGAGGTCAGGGAGGCAGGCAATGACATCTGTAGCGCCAGATATTATCACACAGGAAGAGTAGTCCATTTGCCAAAGCAAAGACAGTACTTGTGTCGCTCTTGTACGTTTAGAACGCCGCGCCGGCATCTTTCAGGTCATCTGACTATCTTCCGCCTAATCGTGCTTCCATCATTTACGCTCCGCCGCACACGATTTGGTGTGTTCGCCCCCCTCCCCCCACTGCTGCAAGGGCTGAGACGACGAGGGCTACATTCCGTCGCCCTGCGCGTGTGATGAAGAGGCATAAACCATGTTCTCCAACTTCACCAATATAGTGCAAAAGGCACAGCAGCTCATTGACCCTACACAGGGACTGAATCTCTCCAGCTCTGATCGAAACCCCTCCAAGGCGTCGCTGTTCCAGAGTCAATTCCGTCTCCCTGCGTCCCAGAACCCCCTCTACGAAATCACCGCCGAGCTGACCATCCCGCCATCGAACGCTACGGGTGGAGAAAAGGAGCACGATAGAGGCTGGCACTATGCGGGAAAATTGCACCTGTCCGAGGCGTTTATCTGCTTCTCGACAACGCCCACCAGCTTTCTGCATTCGGCGAGCACGAGCAGTTCGTCCGCCTTCACCGGCCAGACGCACGGCGGCGGGCCTAGCGGTAATGGATTTACCTTCCCTCTGTGCGCCATTAGGCGTGTCGAAAGGCTCAACAGTCAAAACTTTCAGGTACCGAAGGGAAGACGGCCCGGGTTTCCAAAGCATTCGCTAACTGTACGTGTGTAGTTTGCCCTGGCCATCACGACGTGGAATGGGCTCCTCTTGGAGAACCAAAAAGACAAAGACGCCGGAACGAAGGACAAGAGAGACACCAAAGAACAGCGCATCACTATTCATCTCGCGGGCCCTAGACAGGCGTGTGAGCGGTTCTGCGATGGTCTGAAGAAAGGCCTGCGGGCCGGTGTGAGTAATGTAGGAAAGCTGCGCAGGGTCGTCGCCGAATGTTACTCGGAATACCTCTTGCGACCTGAGGAGAAAAAAGACAGTATCCCCCCCGACGCAGGACTTGGCCTGATATTCCGTTACCCTGGCGACCCAAAGAAATTGAGAGATCGGGCCAAGATGCGACTCTGGGCAGAGTACCTTCGCGACAACGGCAGAAGCGCTACGCTTATTCGACAACCCACCTTTCACAAGCTTATCCGGGTTGGCTTGCCAAACAGGCTACGAGGCGAGATGTGGGAGCTGACTTCGGGCTCCCTGTACTTGCGCCTAGAATCCCCGACCCTCTACGCGGACACCTTGGCCAAGTTCAAGGACCAGGAGTCGCTGGCCATTGATGAGATTGAAAAAGATCTCAACAGAAGCTTGCCAGAATACCCCGGCTTTCAAAGTGAAGACGGAATCGGACGCCTCCGCCGCGTGTTAACTGCCTACAGCTGGGTCGACACGGACGTCGGCTACTGCCAAGCGATGAACATCGTCGTGGCCGCCCTCCTGATATACATGTCTGAATCTCAAGCTTTCTTCCTGCTGTCTGCGCTGTGCGACCGGCTGGTACCCGGATACTACTCCACCACCATGTACGGTACGCTCCTAGACCAGAAAGTCTTCGAGTCTCTCGTCGAGCGCACCATGCCCGTGTTGTGGGAACATCTAGTCAAGAGTGACGTACAGCTCTCCGTTGTTTCGCTGCCATGGTTCCTTTCTCTGTATATCAACTCCATGCCGCTCGTGTTCGCCTTTCGTGTCTTGGACGTCTTCTTTGTCGAGGGCCCGAAGGTGCTTTTTCAGGTCGGTCTGGCCATTCTGCGCATCAACGGAGAGGAGCTGCTCGATGCTGCGGACGACGGTGCGTTCATATCGGTCCTGAAGACTTACTTTGCACGGCTAGACCAATCTGCCCACCCCAAATCCGAGAATCCCAAGCTCCGAGCCGTGACCCGGTTTCAGGAACTCATGGTTGTCGCCTTCAAAGAGTTCTCGGGCATCACCCATAGCAGCATCACAGAGCTACGGCTGCAGAAGAAGGATGCAGTCCTCAACAATATCGAAAATTTTGCTAAGAGAACGGCCATTCGAAACCTGGGCCCAGACAGCAAGCTCCTGTCCAACGACGAGCTGGGCTCTCTCTACGACAGATTTTACAATGTGCTGTACGAACGCCAGCAGCGAGATCGCATGATGCAGGAGGAGGCGCAGCGCCGTGCCAAAGCCAGCAGAATGCGCGCGTCCGAGATTTTCCCCAGAGGTGTCCCGGACCAGGTCGAAAAAGGTCGTGTCGGGCTGGGGCCAAGTACAAGCTTGATGGACTATGATGCCTTCCGTGAATTTCTTGCCAGCATGGCCCGGTGGGCGGTCTCGGACTCGCCCGGCCAGTCTAGAAGGAGCACCGCAGTGGGGATGGAGCGACATGGCGGGGTCAACGACAGCCCGGGCATCTCTATTAGTAGCTCGCACTGGGGAGCCGGGCCCGAGCCGACACAACACGAGTTTCTGGAGCGCCTGTTCAAAAAATGGGATATCGACTGCAACCAGGCTCTCACTTTGCAAAATGTTGTTTCCGGCCTGGCGGGCATTAAGGGCAAGAAGGATATTATGGGCACTATTACGTACTTCTTCGAGCTCTACGACGATGACGGAGATGGCAAAGTCGACCGAGAAGGCATTCTGCGCATCTCAGAGGCGCTCCTGTTCCTATCACGGCGCGGCTTGGAAGGGCCCTTGAGTCCGTCAACCCTGGCCAGCACCGATGGTAGTACCGAACCTCTTGACAGCCATGCTGCTGCGGCCTCTATAAACGAGAGGTTTCTCGGTAGTGTTAGTGCCTTCATTCGCCGCTGCTTCGAATATGCGGATCCGGACCATCCGAAGAAAGACAAGAACGAGGACCTCATCCCGGTTGACACTGATCATCGCTCCGGAGCTGCAGACGCATTTGCTGTGGGCGATGATGATGATGATGATGATAACAACGATGACGATGGCGATGCGATCGGAAACGAGTCCATGTCAGCTGCAGACAAACCGGCCAACCTAGTCGGCCTTGTCAATGCCACCCCGCAAGGCCACGACAGCTTGAGGCACAACGCCAGCAAGGCAAAGGCCGAAGCCGCCAATGCAGCACTTGATCCTGCTCACCCCCTTCACATTACTCTGCCAACATTTCGAATGGTAGTATTGGCGGACGAACTTTTGGAGCAGTTCTTCGAGTCGTCGTTCCCTCTGTCATTTCACATCGTGGAGGGAGTTTCGCACACTCTCACTTCGTCTGGATCACTCACCACCTTCTCAAGCTTAGGCTTCGGTACTAGGCATCAGATCCCACCACAGGTCGGCCCGCCTGGCGCGGGTAGGGGACTTCGCGGCGTCTTGGACACTATCGTGACTGACGGTATGCGAGTCGCTACCGAAGTGCGACGGCGCATGGAAGAAGCACAGAGAGAGCTGGAAAAGAATGCTGTGCCCGGCCAACGCGCTTATGACGACGAGGATGAGGATGATGATATGACTCTGCCTGCCGAGGTGACATCCGAAATAGGCACAGACATCGAGCGCCGCTCTGTCCGTAGCTCCGACCGCGACTTATTGGACGGCGCTGATGCATCCGCTGGCGCTTCGGCAAAAGAGGCTGGCGAGGGGCTGGTGGACTTGGATGCAGAGGAGAAATCTGTTATCCAGCCTGCGGCACACGAAGGTGTCGGTGTGGTGGAATTCGGCACTTAAAGAAAGACGAGGCATTGTCAGGATGAAGAAGCCGGTTTCCGCATACTCTCTACTATCCATTGCAATTCACATTGGAAATCCATGCAGCGCCGTCTCTGGCCTTGAGCTATTCCACCTCGAAGCCTTCTTGCCGAGCCTCTCTTGTATTAGCATTATTTCTGTCTGTGATGTCATCTTTTGCCGCGAACAAAAGACCATTCTGAAGTGTGTCTTTGCATCGGTAGATGCATACGGACCACGGCTCACAGGTAACAGAGTCTTCCGTCATTCCTCTAGGATCAACAGTGAGTGTGTCATCCTAGCTTGTCATATCCCTTGGACTGTTAGGAGGGAGCGAGCACGTATTTAAAAGACTATGGCCAGGCCGGTAGCGGGCCGAGATGGCTTCCTTGCTTGCTTGCCAGGCACATGAATATGTGTTCTCTACTAGTAGTACCTTTCTGTCTATGGCCCACGGATCTCGTGACTGCTTGCTCCTTCTAAATGGTCAGAGGGATTGGCGATATCGGCTCGTGAAGTAATTAACAAACCCGTCTCTTCGCACGTTTCAGGGATCACAGTAGCATGGAGATCCTCATGAATGTTAATTGGGTCGTGAATAATTGCAACTTTCAGTTTCGAGGGTCAACTGGCACACAGCTGCATGAGGTCATGAGGGCATATTAGGCGTGGACTTCCAGGTGGAAGATCACTCAGTGCAATCACAGACTCATGGGTTTTCAAGATCCCGCCATCTAATAAAGCATAGCGGTTAAAAGATTATATTAGGGCCGTATCGAGCACCATGGCAATAAACCATGGTGGGGGACATATATTAAGCTGTGTCGGATTTTTAGATTTCTTTTGGAAATTAGTCATGAGAAGCATAGATGTCCTGTGTCACAAAGTGCCAGGTCAGTATACATCAAATCATAAATGAATGTGCCTTTCGAACTGCTTGAAAAGGTTCCGCTCGCAATTTAGCTGTGCCAAGGATATTTGCAAGTGTGTGACGTAATAAATGAAATAAAAGGTCGATCAGCTCCTTCTACTAGACCAGATTTTAAACAGTAATGAGTTTTTTCGCACCGATGCTCGTAGAAGGCCTTTCATCCTCTTTTTTTTTCGAGCGATATCCATACTTCACGCAGTGAAGCGGTAGAAGGAGCGCACCCCAGACAGTTTATGAAAAGGTAATCAAAGGGGCTCAGTAGGAATCGAACAAAATTTGTCATACTTCCCAGTCTCCGGCTTGGAATTTTCACGGCCTTGCTGGCCCAGATAGGCTGTCAATTCTTTTTTCTTTCTTCTACCCCTTGTACACTGACTGTATTGAGCTTGTGAGCGTCTCACATTGTATCCACAAAATTGCACATGATTGCAATCATTCAGTCACTAGGTATTCAATTAACGCTTTGATATAATCTCAAAAACCTCTAGATTACTAGCACCCATCTTCAGTGCATCTTCGTGGCTTCTTTCACGTTCTTTGTCTAGGTCGTCGGTTCTACACATCAGCTACGCCCTTATCATTCATTCATGAACGAGCACGGACAAGTAGGGTATGGCTTCTGCCTGCTCAAAAACGGTAGCGAAGTGTTTAATTCGAATTATTTAATTTAATTTGTTTATCGCCTAGGGGAAGCCTTCTATGTAACTAATAAACGTACCTTCACTACATTAGCTAAAACTAGTACAGCTAACTAATATAAGTATTTATTATAGTATATAGGTTATATATAAAGGGCTATAGAAAGTAAAAATAGTAATATATATTCTCTATAGAAGCTTCTTTATATACTTATATAACGTATATTAAGTAAGTTTTAATTAAATAACTTTAGTTATTTAGTACTATTAATAACTAATTTAGGTTAATTTAGCTATAGTTATTTTAGTAATTATAATAAAGTATATAAAACCTTAAATTATAGAAGTATATTTTTAAT
>NW_007930845.1:0-1749 GCF_000280675.1 Beauveria bassiana ARSEF 2860
TTTTTAAAATAAAGTTTTTTAACTAATAGATTTATTTTTTTTATAAGCTTTTTAAAATAAGTTTTTTTATTAAAAATAATCTTATAAATTAAATTATAATATATATAATATATACCTTAATTCTTTAAAATAAATTTAATAAGTTTATTAATATATAAAATTCTTATTAAATTTAGTATTAGAAGAATTACTTAAAGTTAATTATTAGTTACCTAATTAATATTTATTATATAATTATTAAATATAATTAAGGTATATTTATTAAAAAAATAGTAAATAAGGCTTTAAATAATATACTCTTATTATTTAAGGATATTAAAATTAAAGGCTTTTTAATATTATAAACCTAATAATAGTATAATAATACCCTTAAAAAGCTTAGCTACTTAAAAGTATTAGATTCTAATAAGTCCTTTACTTAGCTCTTTTTTAAAACCTATTAAGTTCTTTAAAAATAAATTTAATAATATATTATAAGTTATATAAAACCTATCCTTAGCTTTTTTTTTATATTAATAAAAAAGTTAAAATAATATATATTAACTATTAATTTATTTTTAAAAATATAAATCTAATAATAAAATAATAAGAGATTTTACTATATAATAATAGATTTTTTAAGCCTAATACTAAATTATCTAGTAATTAGTTACTAAATAATTTCTTTAATTAAATAAACCTTTAAAAAGAGGTTATTAATATAGTTTAATTAATTACCTATATAGTATTACTTTTAAATATACCTAGTCTATATAATAAGGCTATCTTCTAGTTATACTTATAATAATACTTAAGGTACTTAAGGTAGTACTTAAGATAGTACTTAAGATAGTACTTAAGATAGTACTTAAGATAATAGCTTTAATATAAAGAGTAATAGCTTTAATATTATCTCTAATACTATTTCTAACTAAAGCTCTTTAATTAATAATAATAATAATAATAATAAAATAGTAATTAATATAAATATAATAAAGTAACTTTTTTTATCTTTATTATCTTTTAAACTAAAAAAGTATAAAGAATATAATATTAACTTAAAATTCTTTATAATAATTATTAAAACCTTAGTCTTTATTTTTAGTAATAATATTTAATTAAAGTATTTAATTTTTTTTTAAAATTAAAATAAATAATAACCCTTTTATTTTAAACCTACTAACTAATATTATTTTTACTTAAGTTATTATTATATATAAAGAAGTTAAAAAAAGTATATTTTTTATTATATAACTTTTATAAAAACTTTATAATTTTAATTACTTTTATTTAAGTTAATTTAATTTTTTAATTAAGTTATTAATATTTTTTATAATTTAAAAGAATTTAATCTTTTACTTAGTTAAATAGAGTTATTATTTACTCTTTATATATATACTTATATTACTAAAAATAAATAAACTTAATATTATTTAACTTATTAGTTTAATTTAATTAATATAATAATAAATATATTTAATTAAAATTACTTATATAATATAAAAAATATTATTATTATATTTAATAACTAAAAAAAATATATTAACTTAAATTTAAATACTATATTTAAATATTTATAAGTTAACTAGTAATAAAGTATAATACTTTTATATAGTTTTTTATATATTTTTAAAATAAGAAGTTATTAAACTTATTATAAACTTTTAAATTAAAAAATAATACTTATTATTTATTAAAAAGATAATAATAATAATATATTATATAATAAATTATTAGTTAATATCTTTCTTTTAAAATTTTTTTTTTTAA
>NW_007930845.1:1849-87997 GCF_000280675.1 Beauveria bassiana ARSEF 2860
AATTAATTTTTTTTTATTAATATATTTAAATATTAATTAACTATTATATATAAATAAAATTTAATTATTATAAATATAATAATTTAATAATAAAATAATAACTTATAATTTAAAATATTAATTAGTTAAATAATTTTAAATATTTATTATATTTATAATTTAAATAATATAAAAAAAAAATATATTATAAGAATTATTATAAAAAGTACTATTTTTAAGTACTAAACTCTTAGTTATTTAAGCTATAAATTTAGTAGTATTTATCTTAAGGTATAGTAATATAGTTTTAGTAGTAGGGTATAGTAGCTTAATTATATTTTTAGCTTTTTAGTTTTTTAAAATTTAGAACTAAAGAGTAATAATGTAAAAGTTAGTATCAATGGTGCACCGTAGACACCCACACCTTCCATAATAGGTACATCACACACACTCTCTCCATGACACACAGAGCGTCAAGGCACTAGGTACAGGGCACTAAAAGACGGCCGCTTTAAACGCCAGGTATTCGTTAATAAGTATGCCTCTTTATTACGCGTAAAAAGTATAAGAATAAATACTAACGAATTATCTACTAGCATACACGTATATATCATCTTAGCTTGACCTCTATTTGTAGAGATTTCAGCGCTTAAAGATGTCATGTTTTGGTGTGACGTGGTGCAAATCACCAATTCAAGTGCTTTGGTGCCAATGAGCGAGCAACTGTGCCAAAGTCTTTTTCAATGTTGCACTGTAGCCCTGTTCTCCAAAACTTTGCCCATTGTTGACACAATATATATACCATCCAGGGCACCGGCAAATATGCAGAGAGCACAAATCTCAACCGTCGTGAAGGGCCACAAGGTACAAAGGTGCATATTATCACAGTGCTGCCACCTTGTTAGTGGAGGAATCACCTACACTGTGGTTCTGGCTTTCATTGCTGTTCTCTCATTTCTCAATGTATTTCAGGCGTCGGCTTATGGAAAGTCAAAGAAAAAGTAGGTACTATCCCTATCCAGAGCAGCTTTCAACAAGTCGCAGACGGAACCTGTCGGGGAAAGCGTCGACGCCACCTGAGGCTCTGTCCGCAATACCGCCCTCGTCGTCTGCCACTGAGAATGCCAAACAACTTGCTACCGAGACAGCGTCAAGGCAACCGCCAGTCGACCAAGAACCTGTGGGTAATTCCGCGATTAGCTCTGCGCTAGTTTATGAGACTCAAATCTCTGGGCTGCTTAAGGCCGTCCACACAACTCAGCAGCAGCTGTCCGAATTAGGCCTTGCCGATGCAAATCCGGCGCCGCAGACCACCTTGGAGAACAGTGATATCCTGAAGCGGTTCTTGGCTCTGGTATCCCGCACGCAGGTCTGCGAGGACTTTCTACAAAGGAACTTTGACGAGGGAGGAGCACAGAAAGAACGGCGCATCCTCTGGATCCTCAGCAGGCCGGGTGCCGGAAAGACTATGTTACTGCGGGCCATCGTTCAAAGTTACCAACGTACCAATAATAAATCGATGTTTGGCTTCTGTGGACATCATGTCGCCTTTTCTTTCCGTGAAAGTGGCAGGCGGCGGCGGTACTGGGACGACTACGCGTTGTATGCGGTCAAAGACTTGATCTACAACTTGGTTCTCAGCCAGCCCGATCTTTGTGACCATCTCAAAAAACTGTGTACAATTAGATATGCGGGCCACAAGGACAACAGGCGTATCGACTTTGACGCACCAGGCGACTTTACGGCCATGTCAATGCTTCTGTGTCGCATGGTGCAAAGTGAGCAGTTCCAGCCAACGTACTTTGTCCTCGATGGGATTGACGAAGGGATCGAACCAGAGAAGCAAGGAGCATATTCTCAGGATGAAGAAAGCGACTTTGTGCGGCTCTTGGGCCTCGTGGCCACAACGGTTGAGCTGTCAAGCAAGGTGAAATGGATCTTGTCCGCCGATCATGCACGCTGGGATGCTTGCAAGCGCGAGATGCTTGAAATGTACGATTCCAAGTTGCAGTATCAGCTGCTGGACCTCGACACAGAACTGGACGCTAAAAAGACCCCCAACATTGTCAACATTGTCCGCGACTATGCGGCCGATAGATTGGTCAACATCAGCAGCAGCTGTGAGTTGGGGGGATACTACAACAATAGCTTCGTCCGTAAGAGCTTAATGGACATGCTTGAGCAGGCGGCGCTCAACAACTTCTTGTGGACGAAGCTGGCACTCTTGAGCATTGTGCAGGCATCAACATTGCCATGGAACGCGGCCACGATGCTCGGCCAGCTCGCCATGCGGAATAAGACGGTTGCGGGATTTTATGATGCAGAACTACTGCTTTCCTTGAATGGTGTCTTGTCGCTAAGAGGATCCTCTCCTATTACACAGAACGACGTGACGTACTGTAAGACTGTGCTGGAGACTGCGACTGCGGCATACCAGCCGTTGACGGTGCGGGAACTTGTTGCTTTGAGCGGACTGCCTCCTGCAGTCGAGTTGCCAGTGTTGGTCAAGACGCTGCTGCCGTCCTTTCTGGAAATCTCGGACGACGGCATAGTGCACTTTACTCACCTATCGGCCCGAGATTACGTTAGACAGAATCTACACCGTCTGTCCAGGGTTGGGGAGCCGTCAATCCATACCAAGATTGCTCATTGGTGTCTCACTATCCTCCTCAGGAAGCTCAGGCGTAGCCCTGATGTGTTGGGCAACCGTAACCAATCCAACTCTTCTCATTACAACATTGGCAGGATCGACTATATTGTTCTCATGTGGATCAGACACTTGTCAGAGCCGTGCAGCAAAGACAACCGAAGTGTCGTTAAAATGGCCGTTCAGCTGCTAACCGCGCACTTGGAGGAGTGGCTGTCTCTATTAGGCTCGAGTAGTAGTACTTTCCTGAGATGTCTGTCTATGATGCGTCAACTTCACGCCACGATTACTTCTAGGGATGACATGCGGCTGCCTCCCCAACGTGGCCATCAAAATGTCCCTGCACGTAGCAGCACGCCAGCCCAAATCATTCGAGAAGTCATTATAGTCCTGCAGAGATGCCAGCTCAGGTTAAGGTCTTCAGAAGAAGCTTCCAAAGAAGTCACCTTGGACGAACTCGACAATTCGCTGCTCTTCGCTGCTGACTTGCCCAACCTGAGAAGCCGCTTGATGCCGGTGCGATTCCCATGGATCGAAACGCCTCCGAGGATCCAACAGACGGACGCCTCGGCCAGCTGTTTGCATACCATTGATCATGGCGTCTGGTCCCGGCGCTGCTGTTTCTCGCCTGATGGCAGGCTGGTAGCTTCGGCCTCGTGCGACGGAATTGTGCGCCTATGGGATGCGCGGACAGGAAACTTGCAACTGTGGTTTGATGATTTCGAGGGCTCCGGCCCGCGCCACTTCATTCGCGGCGTGGCCATGTCATCACCACGTCTTGAGCTCGGCAGCCGGAAACAAAAACTGCCCACTCTCCTGGTGGCCTTTACCGATCACTCAATAAAGGCGTGGGATGTGTCTTCGGGGAAACTCGTCATCACTATTGAGGGCCTTACAGAGTTTTTGGAGCACATTGCGCTGTCCCCAAATGCAGACAAGCTGGCTGCAGCCACATCAAGCGGTCTTATCGTCTGGGAGGATCTGTTGCTAAATCCCGTTACAAGACACGGAGGGGTTCTTTACAGCGAATCGTACACAAAATACGTTGCGTTTTCGCCCGACGGAAAGCTCATCGCGTCAACCGAAGGCGCATCCATCCGGATCTGGCGTACCGCGACAAGCAAAGAGGACAGCTACACACTTCCAATGCGAAGCCCGAGCTCGAAAGATTTCCTACAAGAACATAAGAATAAGTCAAACCCAAAAGGCCAAGAGGAAGAGCCAGGACAACCAACGAAACCCCCAGCAAACGCAGTCGTAAAGTCGGATAAATCACAAGATATATCAGCTGAAAATGCAGAGAGTAGTCTGCGAAAGGACGAACAAGAGCTGGACGCAATAGAAGTGCGTCAAGAAGAGCTCTCCAAAGAATCAGTCGAAAATTCAATAAGCAATCAAGACGAAAAATCGGTACAAGAAGGGCATACATGCAACATATCTTCCCTCGCCTTTTCCCCAGACTCAAGATTTCTGGTCTCAGGTTCGATCGACAGGACAGCTCGCGTCTGGGACATGCGGACACGCAAGACGGTGGCCGTCCTGGCGCACCACAGGCGCTCCGTCACCAGCGTGACGTTCTCGCCTGACGGGTCCTGTATCGCCACAGGTTCAGACGACACCAAAATTGCCATCTGGAGACACAAGTCTCCGGGTAATTGGGGGAACTCCGGAGAGGGTGACGACAGTGAAACAGATCCTCAGAGCGAGCCCGAAACGCGGATTTGGCCGGACCGCATTCTCCACGGGCACACTCGAGCAGTTCTGGCAGTTGCGTCTGCACCGCATTTAGATTCGAGAACCAACTCCTCGGCCTCTTGGTTGCTAGCATCGTCGTCCGAGGACTACAAACTCTGCATCTGGGACATTGACGCTAGCACCCACCACACCGTCGAGGGTATCGACCCAGCCATCCTAGCAGCCAACGCACATGCAGATACTTCCTCCGCCATGGGCAGTGTACTGCTCCAGGGCCATTTATCAGGCGTCTGCTGCGTGGCCATTTCACCGGATGACGAAGTGGTCGCAACAGCCTCCTACGACGGCATGATCTGCTTGTGGGAAACGACGACAGGCGCACAACTGGGCTGTAGCGCCAAGACCAATGGCCACTCAGCAGAAGTCCTGGTCATGACGTTCTCGCCCAACGGCAAGCTGCTGGTGACAGCTGCGACCGACCGCGCCGCCTTCGTTTGGGATGTTTCGAGCATCTCAGTCCGGAACGCAGCATGGGGGCCACTAGTGCCGAGATATCGTTTCGAACACGACGGCCGGCCGCGGGACGCCGTTTTTGACCGGTATGGCCGGCTGGTGGCGACGGCGTGCGAGGACGGCAAGGTGCGTGTCTTTTGCGTCTCCAAGGCCAAATCGGCAGTGGTGAGAGGCAGCAGTAGCAGCACTGAGACTATCCGTCCACAAAACACATTCGATGCCAAGGTCACGAAGCTGAATGTCTTCTGCGTGGCATTTTCACCCGACGGAAAATTTTTGGCGGCAGGGGGCGACGACAGGCGCCTGCGGATCTGGCGGCGTGACGGCGACGGTGGCACAAAAAGTCCAGAATACACGGGTGAAAGGGCAGACGCAACAATAACCGGTGCAGTCTATTCGGATGACGGCAACAAGGTGATCACGGTCAGTGAAAACGGTTCAATCGCTGTCTGGGCCTTGGAGAATGACAGGTCGGCGCGTCTACGGCTCAAGATTGTCCGGCTGTTTGCCTCATCGGATGGGTACGACGTATCATTCCGGAGGATTCGATTTGATACAGAAAACTATCCAGGCATAGCGTTCACGGAGCATGGGCCGATATGTGTGGATGTGGATTTCGACAAAAACGCTATAGAACACGACAGCCATGTCGATGAGAAGGAGGAGGAGGACAACGAGACGGCGGACAGGGGCGGATGGTATTTGCCGCAGAGTGGCGTGCACAATGGGTCAGTCAGGTGGAACAACCATGTTGTCGCCTTGCCGGAGAGCTTGAAAGTGACAGGAGAAGAGTCAGAGGAAGAGTCAGAGGAAGAGTTTACGTGGCTGGTGCAGGGTCGTGTGATGGTGGTTGGTTGTATGGGGGGACAGGTCTTGCTGTTTCGATTTGCAGAAGATGCCTACCCTCGCCGTAGATAGCCAGCTGGTGAGATGGCTGCCATTTTTTTTTCTATGTCAGACATTAGGTTGAAATTTTCGAGAAGGATATCGTATCTCAAGTGGGTGCCCAATAAAACGTGACCATCTAAGTAGCCAAAAAGAAATTTGTACGACCTGACAATATAAAACAGAAATCTACGCAGCACGGTTACATAAGCATATTAGAAAAGGAATCAGTAAAAAATAGTAGTTTTATATGAAATAATAAAAAGCTCTACTATAGACACAAGTGCCGAAGTAAGTCTAATAGCTAGGGTATAATAGAGATTAAATACTATATTATCATAATAATATATAAAATTTTAAACATAATATTTAGTATTTTAGAATCGGCTCACTTCTTAACACGCTTCATTCTTCGGACGTTAATGCCAGTGAGACTTTGGATAAGCGCCGCTTATGTTGCTGTTCTCGTACGGAGCGAGCCGGTCTACGGTCGAGCTGCTCCTCGAGACCGGCACGGCCAACATCAATTCGATAATCAATGTCGGTCTTGAGCCGAATTCCTAGTTAACGTCAGTATGTTGCTAGACTCGTTAAAGATGATGGCTTGAACCGAAGCCCGCCTCAACGTAAACCAAACTTGTATGCTCAGATTTCCGTCGCTCACATGATATTTTACTTTTTAATCAGACCAAGTATGATTATCAAACTCTTTGACAAAGGACCTAAATAATTTTGTACATGATAGACGTGACTCGTCTCTGTTGGCCGCTGTAACAGCGCCCCGACTATCGCTGGGCAGTCTTTGGTGGGTACGTCGGGTACCAGTGGCTCACCTACATTGTCCTTGTCCAGAAAACAAAACGGCCGCATTCTGCCAACATCATCAAAACAATCATGGCTTCTTCCGAGGGACCTAAACACTTACGCACTGGGCCATTGGTACGCCTCTCATTCCTAGACATGTTATCAACCCGTCGCTGACACTCTCCAGTCCGACGACGAAGCCCGTTGGATCAAGCTAGTCAAGTGAGCACAACACACACACACACACACACACACACCGACAAACCCTCACAACCAACTTCTCTTCTCACCGTTCTTCTCATCAAACCCCCCCTTCTCACACTTCTTCTCTCTCCCACTCTTCTAGGATCGACTACCAGGACCAGACCGGCAAGGCGCGCACCTGGGAGTCAGCCGAGCGTCGCCAGCGCCCCGCCACGAGCGCCATTGACGGCGTCGGCATCGTCGCCATCCTCGACAACGCCGCCACCGGCGCCAAGGACATTGTGCTGCAGCGCCAGTACCGCCCGCCCATTGACCGCGTGTCGCTCGAGGTCCCCGCGGGCCTCGTCGACGCCGGCGAGACGCCCGAGCAGGCCGCCCTGCGCGAGCTGCGCGAGGAGACGGGCTACGTCGGCGTCGTCACCGAGACGTCGCCCGTCATGTTCAACGACCCGGGCTTCTGCAACACCAACCTGCGCATGGTGCACGTCTCCGTCGACGTCACCACGCCCGAGAACCAGAACCCGCAGCCCCAGCTCGAGGACGACGAGTTCATCCAAGTCTTTACCCACCCGCTCAAGGACCTCTGGAACCTCTGCCAGAAGCTAGAGGCAGAGGGCGTGGCCATTGACGCGCGCGTCGGGACGCTGGCCGAGGGCGTGCTCCTGGCGCAGCAGCTCAAGCTGTAAACGGAACCGCTTGAGGAGGGGGTCAGCGGAGGCCAAAAGTAGAGGGCATATTTTCACGATACCGAAGAAAAAAAAAAGGAAAAAAAAGATAGACTAGAATCAGGGATAGAAGAGGCTATATAAAATACTAGACTTTGCCTTCTCGCCGCAGACCCTCCCACAACGCCAATGCCCCGAGCGCTTTCGCGTCTCTCGCGCCCGCCTTCCACGCCTCCCTCATCGGCACGATCCTGAGCGTGATCTTCTCCCCGTGGTCCCGCAGCCCCGTCAGCCGTCCGCTCCAGCTCTGCAGCTCACTCCTCGGAATCCTGCGCTCATGGCTATAGATTGTCACATGCTCGTCGCACCCGCCCGCGCTCGGAAACATGGCCGCCGCCAGCCCTTCTCCCTCTCCCGTCTTCTCCTGCTCGTCTTCCGCTGCCAAATCGCTCAGACACTGCAGCTCGTCCTCTGCAATGGTAATGCCCAGCTCCTCTTGAATCTCCTGCGCCGCGACGCCTTTAAAGTGGCCCGAGTCGTCCACCATGCCCGCCGGCAGCTCGACGAAGCCGAGACTGCCCGCCGGCACGCGCGGCTGCACGGTGAAGACAACGTAGCGCTCGTCAGAGTCCGGGGCCGCGTCGTCGGGGATGAGCATGACGAGCATGGCGACGCTGGGCCCGCGGAGGAGCGCGGCCGCGGGGAGCGTCTCGCCGGCGCGGTTGGACACGACGGCCGCGAGCTTGACGAAGCCGACGCGGGAAGAGCCAAAGAGGTCAAAGGCCTGGACGGTGACGGAGCGCAGCGCGTAGGGATCCGCGCGGAAGGGGTGGTCGGCGGAGGACTGTAGCGCGAGGGAGCGGGAGAGGGTGCTCATCCACGTCTGCCAGCTATTATTAGCAGCCACCAAAAAAAATGGGAAAGGGGATTTGAAAGAGGAGGTGTATGAAAGCCTTGGTGGACGGTACAAGAGTATGCTTAAAATGTAGTTCTTAGATCGCTTACAGTAAATGGCTTGAATGACCACAGCTGATCTTCAGCGAGGCCGTCGGGAAGGGTGATGGGAACGCCCTCTTTAGACTGGATGAGGCGAGACATGGTGCCTTGAACACGGGCACGGGCGTACGAGGCAGCTGAAAAAATAAAGGGGCGCTTTGATGAGATACGTAGCCTTGCTGGAGATGCTTTGCTACAAATAAAAGTCTGCAATGTCTGCTTCATACCTTGGCGGTCCGTCAACAGCGTGTTAGAGTGCAAGGTCAAGAACCATCGTCGAGGATCTGGCAGCAAACGCAGTGGTGTAAACAGCGGGTCAGCTAACAACAACAGGTACAAGCGCAGCAACAAAATGCAGTGGAAGCCAGGTAATGCAAAATACAATTTGGCCATTCTTCGTTAAAGCTACTGTCTAATTATATTATTCCGACGAGGCACTCTGCCGCTCAAGTGGCTGCCCAGTATACGTCAATGCTGGCAGCTAAGATGTTGTTGACCCAGCCGGGGAACCTGGCCTTTGCCCACAGCGTCACCACATCACCGAGCTGCAGGCTCCGCACAAACTCGCCGTCGCCAGTTTCCCGACCGCGCCCATTCTCCTCCAGAGCTTTGCTGCCGTCAGAGTCTGCCTGTACGTCATCGTAGCACGCCCACGTGATGGTGTGGTCTTGCCAGTCTCTGTGGGCGCGCTTGTTTCGGCAGACCGTCCATTTCGGACTCTGGATCAACGGAAATTGATATTGGAATTGGGGCTCTTGCGGTGCTGCTTCTCCATTTTCAGCGTCTTCTTTCTTCTCCTCTATGACTTCTTCGATGGCCGGATGTACAGGTCGAAGGGCTTGTCGATAAAGAGCAGTCGGTGGAGGGTCTCGAGGCGCACCTATGCCAGTTAGCAACGTACGTCGCGGTATCTTTCCACAGCTAGCTTGTCTTACCGATTTCAGAGTCTTCTAGCCGCTCTAGACCAGCTTCAAACCAGGTCCAAGAGTTTTCGTAGAGGCCGCCAGTCTCGCCCGACCAGCCCTGATCATGCGAGGTAAACTTGAAGACAACTTTACGCACAGGGCCTTGGAGCTTAGGCAGCGGATAGTCTGCCATTCTTGCCAGCTTATTGGCGGGTACTGTACTTTTTAAAGGCTTCGCGGGGGCAGGTTCGCCCTTGAGATCTAGGTCGCCGCCGTGCTCGCTCGTGAACCCAATGGGCAGTGATCGGACCTACAGCTATAAGCGCCTGTTTGCTGTCTGCGGGAGGTACGCAACGACTGTTACTTACCAGAAACCTGTCTTGAACGGAGCGAGAGCTCACATACAGCGCGTTGCCGGAATAATCTGCGGCAGTCGTGGTGCGTACCCAATACTCTGCGAGCTCGAAAATGCCGTCTACGACATCCACGGGTAGCTTGGTGGCCTTGGCGAGCATGATGCGCACGACGGCGACGTCTATGGGGGACGGGTCATAATGGCCATTCTCATTGCGGCTACCTGCGTGCCTGGGAGCCGTATCAGCGGCGGGTTCGTCCTCATTCGGGGTGTCGGGCGTCTGGCCGGTGCTAAGGGCCTGTAAACGGCTGATGATGTTGGCAGGGATGATTCTCAAGGACATGGCGGGGTAGCTCGGGGACAGAGGGCGTCTCGTTTGCGGGGCAGCGGACTGGCGATGAAGTATTGGTCCCCAGGTAATTTAATGAATGAGAGGTGTAGAACAGTTGAAAGCAACCACTTCTCGGATGAAAAGATGTGCGTCCTGTCGAGGTGTTGAAGAAGAGAAATGTGGTGTTATCTGCATGATGTGCCAAGTGCCTACTGCTACGCCGGCGAGACTGCAGGTACACTGACGTCAGCCTATACCAGGGTCCAGGCGCGGGCGGCGCAACCGCGTTGCCACTACCGACCTATATATATTGCCTCATACGCTCAAAAAAATGGACGCGCCACGCCTTTTGTAGCACCTATGGCCCCTTAATATCACAATAATTTGCTTGACCAATAGCCAACCTGTAGCAACGAATTGGGCGTTTCACACTGATAGACTGATTGCAGACATGGATATGGTGTTCCTTACCAACGCAACTGCGCAACTGGCGTAGGCCAACCGGGAAATTACGGTACACAATCTTAACATGCTACTACCAGTAGACAAATATTGTCAGCAGTTTTATTCGTGTACGATTCTGGGGGTACTGGCTATCTGTGTTCTTTGTATCTGTGGTGGCACCTAGTTGTTGTCAACATCAAACATTAACCAAAGAATAAGAAAGAAAAATAAAGACCAAAGTAGATGCAAGCAAGTTCAAAATTCCCAATCATCTTTTAAACGTAACATCTATTCTACTATAAAGCTCAATTATTGAACGGCACGACAAAACTAAGCCCTTCGCCGCCCTACATCGCCGTCATTGAGCAATCACAGTCACATCGTGTAAAGTCCCAGGTTGCAACTGGTTTCAGTTGCACACTTAAGCTATGCGCCGAAAAAAAAGCACTCTCTAAACGGAATTACCGCTTCAAACAAGGACCAATTTGCACTTTCGCACAATCATGGCGCTATGCATGGCACCTTTGCGCCAAGTTTTCATCGAACTTATTAGGGTACTCCTCCCGTCATTTACAACCGTGCGGCCAACTCTACACAACCTCTGGTCTGGCCATGTTGAGACTGGTTCTGCACTTATAGGTGACAAGCACGCAGCCATTTCCTTCTCCCACAGGCTCTTTCCGTCTGGAGTTTGACAACCACACCGCAGTACACCAATCTGGGGTAGTCTGCACTTAAATAGTGGTTACCCGAGCTGTTCGGTTTGCCCACCGCCGCCCGCGCAACAAACACGAGCCGTAGAAACAGCAGTCAAAATACAATCCAGTTTTAAATTAACAACAATGAAGTTTTACACACCATGCATCACTTCACCTACCCTCAAACCCCCATGACCGTCTCCGTCATCGGTTGGTCGGGCCATCGGCCGGCCATCCGGCCAGGCGGCGCTGCACGTGAAATGGTGTGCGAATGGCGGCGCCCCAGCTCGGCCTAGCGCTCCAGTAATGTCTGTCGTCGACGGGCGAATCTCAATGACCAAGCAAACATTTTTTATTCTCATTCAATTCTTTCCATTTTCTTCTCTTTCTTCTTTTTCTCTTTCTTAGCTTTAATCCTTTCGTTTTTCCGTCTTCACTCTCCAATACTCTTTTTACACGCAGACAACTTGTACATCTTTGCCGACCCAATGAAACCCCATCGGCAGCTGGCCACGGCTGCTCGGCACCTGCGCCGCCGCCCTGCGCTCTCGTCGCCGACATCGCCCTCTGCCTCTTCCCGCGCCGCCGCTTCTATCCCGTCTCGCCGTCTGCTGCACGCCTCTGCAAGCGCTCGCTCCGGCGCGGCCTCCAACCCGGCCATGGCCTTTCCCTGCCTCGACGCCATGGAGAATCGCTCCGCCACGCTCCAGCACGCTACCTCCTCCTCATCCCCTTCCTCCAGCAGCAGCGGCCCGGAGCCGTCGTACACATCGGGCGTCACACAGGTATATCACTGCCGCGACCCCCTGCGCCTCGACTGGGGCGGCGTGCTGCCCTCGTTTGACATTGCCTACGAGACGTGGGGCGCCCTCAACGCCGACAAGTCCAACGCCATCCTGCTGCACACGGGCCTGTCGGCATCGTCCCACGCGCACTCCACCCCGGAGAACCCGTCGCCGGGGTGGTGGGAAAAGTTCATCGGCCCCGGCGCGCCGCTCGACACGGACCGCTTCCACGTCATCTGCACAAACGTCCTCGGCGGGTGCTACGGCTCGACGGGGCCCTCGAGCGTGGACCCGGGCCACGGCCAGCGCTACGCCACGCATTTTCCCATCCTCACCCTCGACGACATGGTGCGCGCGCAGTTCCGCCTCCTCGACGCCCTCGGCATCGAGACGCTCCACGCCAGCGTCGGCTCCAGCATGGGCGGCATGCAGTCGCTCGCCGCCGGCGTGCTCTTCCCCCGCCGCGTCGCCCGCGTCGTCTGCATCAGCGGCTGCGCGCGCAGCCACCCCTACAGCATCGCCATGCGCCACACCCAGCGCCAGGTGCTCATGATGGACCCCAACTGGAACCGCGGCTTCTACTACGGCCGCGTGCCCCCGCACGCCGGCATGAAGCTGGCGCGCGAAATCGCCACCGTCACCTATCGCTCCGGCCCCGAGTGGGAGCAGCGCTTCGGCCGCCGCCGCGCCGACCCCGCGAAACCCCCGGCCCTGTGCCCCGACTTCCTCGTCGAGACCTACCTCGACCACGCCGGCGAGAAGTGGTGCCTCAACTACGATCCCAACTCGCTACTCTACGTCAGCAAGGCCATGGACCTGTTTGACCTCGGCCTGCAGAACCAGCACGCCACGCAGCAACGTCGCGCCGCGCGGCAGGCAGCTGCCGGACGGGACGGTGATGACGGTGCATCGTCAGCGGCGGCGGCGGCGGCGGCGTCGACGGCATGCAGCTTGACGCTGCCAGAGAGGCCATACGAGGAGCAGCCCGAGTCGCACGTCAACATGGACGAGGCCATGGAGGCGGGCTCTTCGCGCCCGCCTGAGGATCTGATCCAGGGCCTGGCGCCGCTGAGGGATACGCCCGCACTGGTCATGGGCGTGGCGAGCGATATTCTGTTCCCAGCGTGGCAGCAGCGCGAGGTGGCCGAGTCGCTGCGCTTGGCTGGCAACCGCAACGTAACGCACGTGGAGCTAAGCGAGGAGATGAGCCTGTTTGGGCATGACACGTTCCTGCTGGACCTCAAGCACATTGGTGGCAACCTGAAGAACTTTCTGCGTTAATGATCAAAAGCCGATAGATAACACGGGGAGATGAAATATTCAAAAGCACAGCAGGGAGGGACGTTCTGTTCGGCGGACCAAGTTTTTCACTGCATAGGCACAGGCGTTTCGATATCAAATCGATTTACACAAGTTCAATTCAAAAATCTTTTGCTTCCGCATAATCACTCTGCTCTTCTCCGCTCTACCTTTTGGTATCTCAGTCATGTAGTCCATCTCACTCAATCATTGATCCTTGAACCGTCCTGGTCCACATTCACGCCATGCAAGGCTTCCATGAATAAACGCATGTCACGCAAATGGCTAGGCTTGACAAGTCCAAACTGTACACAGAATATCGGCAGCCTCCCTCATCACCAGACAATAAGAATTAAACTAAAACATTAACTAGGCCACCTGTGCCCTTGCAATGTAAGATGAAAGCACAAAACGCCGTTGCACCTGCAAGACCAACCCAAAAACCCCAAATTACGGACCACGGTGCAATGTTCAGCCAACAACAAGATTAGGGGTGTTAAATAAATGTAGTACCGACTTCGCTCTGTGTCTGTGCAGGCGAGCGTCGCTCCGAGCTCTTCTTGGGAGAGGGCGGGAGAGTGACAGGAGCCGGCCGTGGCGGCGCCCTTTTCGCTTCAACTCTCGTTGCAGTGCCCGTAGGGCTGCTAGAGCTTGTGTCGACGGTAAAAAAGTCACCAACCAAGCCGGGAGATAGTGCCGTCTTTCCGAGTGCGTCCTCAAATGCTTGGGTAAGACTCTCGCCCGAGTTGGAAATGCACAGTTCAAAGGACGCGAATGAAGGGCTTGGAAGGCTCATATCAGTAGCAGACGAGATCGAAGGTCGTGACAGGCCGCTAGTCACGAGAGGAGGTGGCATTGCCGAATGTCTTGGCTCAGTCGGGCCACTCAAACCCCAGTCTGGCAAAGAAAAGTTAGGCCGCTCGGGTGAAGAGGCTTCGTCAGAGCGCAGGGGTCTCCGAGGAGGTTGACGCCCTCTCGGGAGACCATTCGTCATTGGAAAGTCGCCCTCCAACACAGGCTTGGTAAATGGACTCTTGGGTGACTTGATATCCAGGCTACGCTTCGACTCGTCGCTGCTAGGCGACTGGCGATCCACATTGGCGGTTGGTTGGAAAAAAGCCTTTGGGTTTGGTTCGTCATCACGTACCGGAGACGAAGCACTCTTATACAGAAGTCTTGGCTGCGAGGCACTCGTCTTCAAGGGCTTGGGGGGGCTCGCCCTGCGCCGGCTGCTGGCATCTGAGCCAAGTCTAGCACGGAATCCTAAACGAGGTGGCGGATCAAATGCGGCTACAGGGCCGTTACCAGGGTGCGCGCCGGCAGCAGCCATAGGAGCTCCGACACGACCATAGATCGTGGCAGGTCGGACGGTCGCTATCTTGGGAGCCTCCACGGGCGCCGGTGGGGGGAGTTGAAATGCGGTTGCACCGAGACTTGGTGAGCTACGCATATCGCGCATTGCCCTTGTATCCGTTCGAGAGTTGCTCAGTCTGCGTTCGAGACTATTCGAGACCGTATAGGTTGAGCTGGCCAAAACATTGTCCGACTTGCTGGTTGGCAATTGCTTCTCTGGGAAAGACTGGCTCGACTCAGTGTCGACGTTAGCGTTTAGACACGCTGGTGGAAGCTCTGAAGATTGCTCAATCGAAGACTGCTTGGTGACAACCTCACCAAAGTCAAAGTCGGCAAAGCTACCAGCGAATCCTTCAGTCTGCCTCTGCTTCCGTAGTCTTTCCAGCTCTTGCTCTTCCAGGTCCATGGTGAAGCTACGCCGACGAGGTGAATGGAATGTACTCGTGTCTCGCTTCGCAAACACATTACGAGCATTAGGCGCCTCCCAGCGGTCTTCACTGGCGCGTGAAGTAGATGTAGCAGGCGATGGGAGATGCGAAGGGTCACCACTAGGCTTGCCAGCCGTGGACAGATCAGACACCGAAGGCGAGAGAGTTTGGTCAGCGTTGTTGACCGATTGAGGTGGCGATGGGTAGCCATTTCTGAGAATCGTCTCGCCGCTGACTAGCAGTGTCTTGTCTTTGGAAGGGCTAGATGGCTTCACCACATTATCGTTGTCGGCGCCAACTTGCACAGCGAGAGGGCTTTTGACTAGTCCCTCGACAGGGTTGAGCGAAGAGCTAGGAGCTCCAGTATCTTTGCAAAAGTGAACGTCGAGAGGATTCACCCACTCCTTTACGCGGCTGCCAGCTGTAGAAGGCCGCTCCGAGGCGCCGAGTCGTTGACTGCTGCCACCAAGAGCAGAAGGCAGAGGGAGATTTGCAGCGCTGCTGTTCATCCATGGATTCCGAAAGTTGACTTCAGAGGACTGATAACGTAAACTGCTGACACTTTGTTTACGCGTAGGTCTGGAAAGGTCGACCATGGACGAGTTGGCACCGAAGCCTTTGAAAGTCTGGCGCCAGTTGGCAGGGCCTTTTGTTGAGTACGAGGTGCCGGAACGACCAGGGTATTCGTTCTGCTGAGCTGTGCCGTAAAGATGGTCTTGGGTCAGTTCTCTTTGTTTCGTTCCTTTCCAGTCATCTTGAGGGCTTTTGTCACTAGACTTGTCCCTATGCTCACGTCAGCTAGATGTCGCCTGTGTCATTTGAGGTTGGGCTAGACTTACAGGCCCTTTTTTTTGTCGCCTCCGAATTTGAGCCCAAAGAAGGAGACCATTGTCTGTCTATGTTAGATTAGAAGTCATGATTTTTTTTACCGAATGGGCGAGCAAAAATACATTTTGAATCGACGGCAACGAGATGTTGCTCAAGGACGTTGTAGGGGAAGTGGAGCACTGGATGCCCCGTTGAAGCTCAAACTCGACCAGCTCGCACGGATGGTGTTGAAGCGCAAGCGCTATCGCAATGAAGATGACGGCTTCAGAAACGGTTACGTGCTGGAAGCTGGATGGGATACAATGGCCGAGTCGCACTTGGCAGTGTCAATACGCAAGAAAAATCGAGGCGCTGTCGTTGGGGGTTTCTGTAGGAGAGCGAACGGGGTCGTCGTAGAACCGCTGGCAGGAATATTAAAAGTCAATGGGGGTATTAAGCGAGCGAACACCAAACATGCATCGGCAAAAAAAAGGGGGGGGTTGAAAGGAGTGTAAGTGTCAATAAGGGTATGCGAAAGAGAAAGAGCGACGAGCAGAAAAGGTGAATGCAAGATGGAAATGACGGTTCTGGATGAAAAGGAAGGCGGCGGAGGAGAAGAAGGGGAGCTGGGCACCTGGGCACCTGGGCAGGGGTCTCAGGCTGCCGGGGGTGGGGAGGGGCTGAACCAAATATTGCAACAAGCAGAACCTCGTCGGCTATTTAATTATGACTATTTATCACCAGCGATAGAAATGGATCAGGGGATACAACGGAACGGATTGAGTCCATCACGCGGGAGAACCTGGTCCAGACGAAGCAGGGGTCTTGCAGGGGAGGAGAACCGAGGGGCCCCGATCGATACGTACTCTATTTAATACATTATCGAGTCTATGGAAAAGACTACTGGTAATAACTAGGTGGTGTATGAATGGTACAGCCATTATGAAGCTAGACATTCATCTTTTTGTTTGATATTTCCCTCTCAATTCCAACATCTATCTATTTGAACTACACTGTGCCTTGCCTTGTTTGTTGTCCTCATATGCTCCTTTCTAGGTACACACGCCAGTCATTCCTGCTGAACCTCTAGAAGCTCGTCACCAATTTGCAACTCTCATCAACGTACGCAAGGCATACACAGATGCCTCATGCCTCCTCAGCCAAGACTACGCTAGGGCTTTTGCAAGAACGAGCACTTGCGTGAGGATAACCGCCTCCCGCCTCAAGACCAGATGTCTTCCCGAAGGATTGCGATACTTTGTATGCCAAACATGATTTCAATGGGACCTTGACTGGTCATGCCTTTGCTTGCCGGTAGCGAAATTGAAGGGTTTTGGGCGACTTGCCCGACAGGCACGAATTTTTGCTCGTATCGACGCAATATGGCGGAGGATATCACGGGCCTTGACGCCCGTGCGACAAAGGAAAATATAAAATAACCTCTTCATTCCAATACATCTTCGCTTGTTTGTTTTATAATATTGATTGTTTTCCTTGCTTTCTTTATTTTTCTTGTCTGGTCTACATTGTCTTCTATGTCATTTCTGGTCTCTTGTACCTCAAATCATCCTATGTAGGTTGCTACTTCGTATGACTTTAACGAGTCCACTGATGATTCAGCCTATCATTGTCAATTAGCATGACGCGCCCCTCAAATCCCAGGGAAACCGCTGGGGAAATCGCACGTTGCCACTGACGAAGGAGCCCCATGCCCCTCTCGTACAGTGGGTGGCAACATGTATTTGACCCCCCAAGGGTATCGCAGCCGAGGTCTTACCTAAATAGGAAGATCAAAATAATGCTGCTTTAAGCTAGAGCTGTCGACCCTAACCCTGATCAAGTTATAGTGGACTTACAGTGGATTATAGTGGATATGAATAACCCTAACCCTGGCGGCTTTAAAGCGGCGTAATTTAGCTGCCTTTTAAGGCTAGCGTCGGCGTAAAACCGCTACCTAGAGGGGGTCAAATATTTGTTGCCACCCACTGTAGAGCTTGCCAAGGAGGCACGGGAGATATTTGAGCAAATCGCGTTGATTGCTTGCCCGGAATTAATTGCAAATCATGCAGGGGTCCATCGCTAGCGTTGCGGTGGCAAGGTGTTAGCGCCCTCATCCTGAAATTGACAACCACATCCCTGAAACACCAACAGCCAAGCGGCAGCCTTTCCAAACATTGTATTTGATCGTTGAATACATGTGTTCATAGGCAACTCGACCCGAAAAACTAGTTACTGCGCTCGCGTTCTTGGGTGCCGTGACTTCACTCACACCGCACAGACATCAATGTGGGATACAACTTGCAAGTGACAGCCGCATAAGAAGGCTAAACTTTTTAACTATGCCTAATTCTGGAACCAATGTCTCGATTTCCCTTGGCCTATGCAGACATGTGGTGTGCAGATGTATCGTTGCCAAATGCCGCCCTTGCATACAACATGCACGCCGAGTCACGGGCACATGTCCACAGTTTAGCATTCGCGTAGTGACATAAGCGCACTTGTTACAGATCAAGATCACAAATACCATGTTGCGTTCGTTAGGGCTAGGTGCTGGATACGGACACCCGCAACACCAGTGTGACGTCAACCTCATCATGCACGGGCAGCCAGACCAACGTCAACAAAAGTCGAGTAAGCAGTAGAAATGAAGAGGAAAACCACAAGTATTATAATCAATCCATACACCGGTACGCCATCAGTATCAAAAACTCCAAATGTGACACCCCAAGTATTTCTTCCGTCAGAGCTGCTCCAGCAGCTTTCGCCGTCTGCGATCGATGAGCTCCTCCTGCACCTCCTCCAGCGTCGGCAAGCTCACAACATGCCCGTCGCCCGAGTCACCCGGCAGCGGCTCCCAGCCCTCTGGCGGCTCCTGCACGCCATTCCTCAGCAGATTTTCCACGGCCTGCCTCTCCTTCTCTGCCTCGTACCGCAGCAGCGCCTCGTTCTCCTCGTCCGGCGCGTAGCCATAGTAGGCCGCGTCCACCGCCCTCCGCAGGTCTTTGCTCGTCTCCAGCGGCTTCCCACTATCCTCTGCATTCTTTGCCGCCGCCGCCTCGAATAGCTCTTTGACGCCGGGCAGCTCCTTGGCGCGGCCGAAATACCGATAGCCCCGGCCGCCGCCGGGCACCTCGCGCCCTTGCTCGTCGTAGACCTTGCCGCCGCCGCGCATATAGTTTGGTCCCCCAAGGTTACGTATCTGCACCTCCCACATGTGCTTTTCGCGCATCAGCTTATTGATCTCGTCGTTGAGGTCCCGGATCTGGTAGTCGCTTAGGACTGGCTCGTGGATGCGCGACACCTTGCGCGAAATTTCCTTGAGGACCTGGCCGCGCCACTTCTCGCACACTGGAATCGAATCAACCTCGGTGATGGCGCGTGGACGCCGCGCGCGGCCCGTGTCGACGATGCCCAGGTCGGCGGCCTGCGCCTCGCGGAAGCGAAACAGCATCGACTGGGCCTTTTCTGAATTGCGTGCCTGAAATCGCAGGTTAGCAGCATGTTGGTAGGAACGGGTATTCCCCTAAATTACGCACCATGGTGTGTGATTGGTTTGCGCCGGCTGCGGGCGTCTGTGGGCAGATGTGATGTCGTCCAGAGAGCTGGGCCAAGATTTGTCGTTCGAGGTCTGCGACGTTGATTTTGGAGCTGGCCGCTCGCCCCACACAACCAATTGGCAGCCTCGCCACAAACGCACGTGTCGCGCGACCTTATTCCAATCTTTACATTTACACAGTACTTTTTCTCCTCTCTGTTTTGCGCGAAGAATATGTTCGAAAGTGATGGAGCCTCTGACACTCTCTGAAGCAAACGCAATCTGATCGCCAGCTGTGCGCAAACGGCGGATATTGAGTCACGTGTCAATCTCGCAAGCATAAATTGAGCTGGAACTGACATGGTTCTCCTTATTAACAACATCTGTTTGCCCATACCACAAGACAAGCCGCTGCAGCAAATTTTTTCCTCTTGAAGCTCATCCTTGAATACTTCATTCAACCGAGTCGAATTCTTCGAGTTTCTTCTTCTCTCGTCTTAGACTTGTCTGAAGTGAGCTCTCCGTGTATGAGCTCCGCGACAGGCCTTCTACTTTTGGCCTATCCGGATGCGCGATGGAGAAGCACCTTCACGACGAGCCAATATTGCAGGGTCCCAGCGGATGGATCATGCGAATGATTTAAAAAGTCCCTGTTCCCTAGGGGTAAGTATACGGCCTTGCTTTAGCATGGACCACCATTTTCTTTCTGTCCTCATTTCCTTGTTCAACGTCTCAGTGGTGTGCATCACCCAGTCAGAAGTCTGACTTGCATCAACGCCACGAAAAAGCCAATCTGCAGTGAGGACAAACTTAGCACATGCTATTCCGGTAGCTTGCGTGACCTGGCACTATGCCAAAGCCGGTGCTGAAAGGTCATTGTCTTTGGAAAGCAGCCAGCTCATCTCGTCATGACCGCTTCCCACGAAGAACAGAAATCTGAGCAGACCTTTTCCAAAACAAAATCTCTTTCCGCCTCGACTCTAGCAGCACACATCAGTACGCGGATAGGCCAAGCCGCCGGCCAACAAATTCATCATGAGCCTGGCCTCACCTCCAGGCAGGGTCCCCAAGCTCTCAAATTCTTGACTCGAAAGGTGTCCGACATGGCCGCAATGACCGACAACCTTTTTTCTCATGATGAAAGCAACAACAGCCTTCCGGGGGGAGGTCTGTTTTGCTACATGTTTAATGTCCCATTATAGTTTTCAATCGGAGCAGGCTGAGATCACCTTTTTCGAGTCAAGAATCTGACAAACCGTGGTGCCTTTTGATCGATGCATTGGTTCGGGTTCCGAAGGCCAAGGTCAAATTCGGAGGAACTTGCGTGCTGCTGGATACGGGTGAGAAGAGAAGTGGGCCGGGAAAGGAAGACGGCTTGAATACACAGACAGAGATACGCTTCTTTTTTTTTAAAAAAAAGTTGCAAGTGTTTTCGACCCAGTGATGACCCAGAGTCCAACAAGCCAAATTTGCAGCTCAGCCACAGCATCGACAATGCGCACGAGACAGAAGCATGAAGGGAGTTGGGGGCAGCGGAGGAAGAATGAAAGGGCCATTCGGCGAATGAGAGAGCCCGTAGTTGGTGTGAGGATTTGCTTGCTGATGCGGCGAAAGTGGTCGAATCGAGAACTGTATGGTCAATCCCTGAGCCGAGGGGGAGCATTGAGAGGTGTGACCAAAGGGTGCTACGGTGCCCTCTTGGTTGCGCCCTCGTTTGCTCTTTTTTTGGTTCTGCCGTTGCAGTTCTTGGACCCTTCCCGTCTGCTCGCAGTACGTCTTTCCACCGATTGCTTTTTCAGTCACGTTTTTGGCCTGGACGTCTTTTCTGTGCTTGCCTTTGCTCCTGCGACTTGTTTCGACTCTGCTCGCTGTCCCAGCAGACCTGGCTTTGCTTCCGAGCAGGCTGGTGCTGGCGTCCTGTGTGTTGCCAGTGAGAACACAAGAGAGCTAATCTGAGGGTCTTTGCTTTTTATGCTTCCTTTTCATCCTTTGCTTCCAAATCCTTTGCTACGAGTTATTGTACAAACAAATCTACGTGTCGATCTTTTTCTGATTGAGTATGCACTCGATAGTATATATGAATTGTGTTCAACTTCAACTCCGAATTGGAGTCCAGCTGATATCATAGATTCAACGACTTTCCCGTACCAGATCAGCTTCTATTTTACTCAATAGTACATAAAACACAAGTCATGCCTTTTTGTTGCCATCTTGAACAAAGATCTAGCACAAGAAAACCAAAGAAATTGCCAAAATGTCCACTTCAATCCTTCATCACCCGTCTTTTATACGTCTCTCATCTCACTGCGTCTTCTTCTTCTTCGCATCCGTAGGCTTGCTATACATCCAGAGCGCAGAAAAGGCCACAAAGCCGACCACGGTGGCGGCGATGCCCGAGATCCAGGGCCAAGCGCCCGAGATGACGTAGCTGCGCGGCCACTCGTCGTGCGCCATGTGGCGGACGCTGACGGTGCGCTTCTCCTCGATGTTGGTGAGGAAGGGGCGCTTGTAGTTGACGAGGAGATTGAAGATGCCGTGCTGGTCGGGCGTCGTGAACCGCACGCCGTAGGTGGCAGCGTCGGCGGTCTTGCCGACGGGCGCCAGGTTGAGACGGTGAAAGGGCGACAGCATGGAGAATTCAAGCTGCAGCGCGTCCTGCTCGGGGAGAGAAAAGGGCACCCACTTGTCCCAATTGTACTCAGACAGTGAGATGCGGTATGTCTGGCAGCAGTTGTTAGTTTGTAGCTATCCGCGCAATGATTCCAGTGGCAAGGCACCAACGTACCACATCGTTCTTGATTCTGTAGAGGCTAGGGTTGGGCTCGTCGCTGCCGACGAGACGGTGCTCGACGTCATTGACGCGCAAGACGCCAATCTCTTGAAACGCCCAGCCTGAGAGACGGCGAGCAAATTCTTTGTTCTGCGTCTTGGTCGGGGAGCCATCGACCTTGGCCACCTTGGCATCGAACCACTTGTCCTGGAGCATTTCGGCACCGAGCACCACGACGCGGGCCGAGTTGCGGGCCTGGAGGGCCGAGACGAGCGCGAGCTGCCGACCGGCGGCAAAGAGCTCGTCGGGCTCGACGACGGTGGCCTGCTCCTTAGGGTTGTAGCTGTACGCCGTGTCGGGCGCGCGCAGGATCGGCGTCAGCAGGTGGCTGTTGCCGAGGACGTGCCCGACCGTGTGCGGTACGGCAATAACGGCGTCGGGGAGCGCAAAGTAGGGCTTGAGGCCCGCGCGCGCGTTGGGCGTCGGCGTGTCGAGCACGAGCACGTCGTGCGTCTCGGGCGCCGAGAGGGCGTCGTAGTGGAAGTGGTCGACGACGGTGCCCGTGCGTTCGGCGGGCAGGGAGATTTCGAGCTCGGCAAGCAGCGACACGATGGAGCTCGTGGTGGGCGTCGTCGAGGACAGGCCGACCACGATATTACCCTTGGCGTTGACGAAGTCGACGAGCAGGTTGGGGGTCAGATTAGGGCCAAGAGCTGCGGACGGCGAGCGGTTAGTGAAGGGATTGCTTTGACGGATGCGAATGGCACGTGGGCAGTACCTTTAACTTTTGTGGGCAGAAAGATGAGGTGGTCGTATCTGCGCTCGCCGAGATCAAACAGGCTCAGCTTGTCGCTTCGAGGCGTTTCGTAGTTGATGTCGAAGCCGCGAGCTAAAGAACAGTGTTTATAGTGTTAGCAATAGATCAATTGCGCAGTCATCATATCCTCGTGATTGAGTATGTCCAAGACGCACCAGCCAAGTCACTAAAAAACTGTCCGTATGCCGCCTTGTCAGCCACGTCGTCGAGAACAACGAGCAGTCGAGAGCCCGTGGTGCTCAGCGCCGACGTGGCCGCCGCAAGGGCGGAAATGACCGCGCTCCACGACAGCCGCATAGTACTTTTCTTCTTGAAGTTGTGTTTTAAAAATGAGTGAACAAAACGACAAGAACAAGAAAAGAGAAGACGGCGTGATAAGGTGAACGTGGGGGAGTCGTGTTCATATGTTCCACGAGCGAAGCTTCAAGGAGCTCTGGGGCTCTTCTGGATTGGATACGTAGCCTTGGCTGGTTGGCGGGGGCCCATCTTGGTTTAGCGCCGTTTTGACTGTCTGCCGCGCGGTGCCTGGTGGGGAGAGTTAGAGGTCAAGAGAAGCGATATGTCCAGCATTTGTGACGATATATCGCGTGATTTGATTTCTGATTGATTGCTCAATATTTCATTCAATTGAGTTACTTGGATACTATTGGTATATTACTTGACTGTAATCGTGGCGTTTGTTCAAGCGCCGTTCACAGCCAGCTGTGCCATGTCCACGTACCAGAGTCAAAGTAGATTTGCATACGTCAATTGAAGAGAATCAAGATTTTTATCCCATTCTACTTACATGAAATACGTATTCTTATGCTCCAACAGCTTCCAACGTACGGTGTAGTCTCGCTGCTTTCCCACAGCTTGCTGGCCCCAAGCCCAGAAAAACGGGTCCATCACCCCCAGCATCCAATAGCAAAGCCGCCAAATCCTCCCGCCAGACTGCGACCTTTTCCTAGAGCTTCAACACCTTCCCGGCGTATACCCATCACCAACCGATTTCTTGCACCACCGAGCCCTTTGCGCGCCGCCGCGAATCCACGTACGTCTGATATCTCTGCCATCACCAACCGATACATCCCTGCGCCCGACCGCCACCACACACTCAGCGTTCCCGCCTCCCGCTAATTCGTCACTTGCCGGACCGCCTCAGTCATAATGTCCGCCGCGCCTTTCTTTTGGTCCACCCCCCTCAAATACTGCCGCTGGGCCGCCCGCGAGAAGCCCGCGCTCTTCTGGTCCGTCGTCATCGGCGCCGCTGGGCCCCTCGCTATGCCCATCGGTCCGCCCATCCGCCGCTGGCTCGGCGACGTCGATCCGGCCCCGGTTCCCGTCACGTATCCCGGTACGTTCCGCATGTGTCTCCTTGCCCCTGTCGGCGACTCTCTTTGGGATGCCAATTCTAGCGTGTCTCTTCAACCTGATAAACTTCACGGAATGGTGTGGTCTCTCGCAGCTCGCTAACATGAGGCTCGCCCCGATACAGTCCCTACCGGGCCTCGTAAGCAATTGACGGGCTACGACGACGAGTAAAAAAAGAAGCCGACTTTTGATGAAAGCGCATACATATACCAGAACAAAGGGCATGGGGGTTAGCCGAAAACGGCGGATAGATGCAGAGGGGGTGGAAGACAGACTTCTAGGGTGATAAGCGAACATAATTCGGCCAGCGGAGGAAGACTTGTGTAACAATACAATATCTCTATGACGAGGAAACTCGCGGATTTTCATTATATGATCTGGGTCCTTCATCTCTCGCCGTCTTGTGTCCCAAATTTATATACATTTTCCACAAGTCTGAGACATGAGCCACCTCTTGAAAGCAATGTTGTTTCTTTTGTCCGGACGCATGCTTTCACGCTGGACGCTGTTCCCTCGCTCGCCCAATGCAAGACCCAAACAGGATAAAAATGCAATGCTCCGATGCACGCAATGCCCTTCTTTTGTGGGCAGTATAGCCAATCTATAAAGTTCCAAAAATTGCCTCTTTTTAGGTAGTTATCGTTTCCCAAATCCCCCCCCCTCGGGCTTCAACTTCTGCGCTTTGGCGACGTCGTCTGTGAATGCCTCCAGCAGGGACGGCACTATCGGTCTCTGCCCGCAAAGTTCCATTCAAACTGTGACTGCTTTGTTAGTGTGTGTGTAGGCACGAAAGGGCAAAATAATATCCGCAGGGGAACGTACAACTCTGCCATCTTCGTCTCCCGTGTATACGCAGTTCGGCATCGGGCTGATACAGGTAATGCCCGCGCTGACATTGTCGCGCCGATCCGTCTTGTAGTCGACGTGGTCCAGTCGTCGAAGATGCTCCAGAGACCATTTGCCCATGGCGTGGCTCTTGCGCCAGACATTAACGACGCCGCGGCTGTGACCTGTGAAGATAAGTTGGTTCTCTAGCCACTCGTTGCCAGCGCCTTCATAGAATGCGCACGCGTGCACGTAGTCATCTGGGTCGGGGCAGACGTTCTGGTCGAGTATGACGGATCCGTTGAGCGTGTACAGAATGACGCTCGGCCCCGAGCAGAGCAGAATCTCTCCCGACACATCATTGATGCGCGCGCATTCCACGGGACGTACGAGCGGGAGCTTGCGGATGAACGTCAGCTGGTTCAAGTCCCATAGCAAACCCTGCCCATCCGCCGACACGCTGACAAAAGTGCTAAAAGATTTGCTGACGGCAATGGCTGTGATGGGAGTCTTGTGTCCAAACAGACTGGACTTGGGCACAAGCTCTACGGGCTTTCCTGGGCTCGTTATGACGTTGTACACTGAAACAACGCAGTCTTCGCCTGCCGTAATGAGAGTCTTGGAGTCGGCAAAGCAGGCGCACGAAATTTGTCCAATGTGCAGATTTTCAAACAACCCAGCCGGCTGATACGTTAGCTGGATTGCTTCTTGTCGGAGCTTAGTATCTTACTTTGCGATTGTCACTGAAGAAGAAGCGGACCGTGTTGTCCGCATACCCCCATTCCAGAAATTTGTCGTACGGTGGCAAATTCAGGCGAAAGGGCGAGGCACATAGCAGTCGGTCCAGTTTCGGTGAGTATATCAGGGAGGCTACTCGTTCGTGTGATTCTAGACAATGTTAGCAACAAGGGTCTCCTTTACTGCCATCGTCGCGGCTTACCTATCAACGGGTTCGGGAGACAAATGAGTGCCTGCACCGACGAGTCAAGCCGCTTGATCGGGCATTTTGCATTTTCACGCGGCGGGTGCGGCTTGGAATACACCTGATGCGGTGTCTGTCCAAAGTTGTGAATGACACCCGCAGTGATTGCGCGCTCATTTGCGTCCGTGATACGGTCCAGATCGCTAGCACCAGCATACGACAAGTGATGAAAGACGTTCAAACTTTCCACGGCCGCTTCACCTCGTTGCTTATATCCAAAGATCAAATCGATCCAGTGATGGAGATTTTCGCTCACATATCGGCTCTCCAGAGCCTCCCGATGCTTGGCAATGAAAATCTTTGCGTCACCCTTGGCCCACGGGGGCAGAGCGACGTTGTCGACCTTGACACCGTTACTCTGTCGTCGCCCAAAGTCATATCCGTTGACGTTGGTCAGAAATTCAGGCAGGCAAAAGAACTCCGGTATAAGTTCTCGGACATCCGTTTTGTTGCGGCAGGATGCCGACTTCCAAGCATCAGGAATAGACTGAAATAGTCGGTCGGCGTGATCGAAGCTGTCACCTTGCAGTAAGAGATAGGACTGCACAAACGGTGGTAAGCGGATCAGGTAAGACGTGACGATCATGGCAGACGAATAATGCGTTCCGTAATGAAACGGCGCTTGTTCAATTTCCTTGAGAGCATTGTACGTTTCAACGAAGCCCTGTACTCGTTCCTGTGTCTGGGCACCCATAGGCTTAGACAAATCACGAAAGGAGGCGGGGTTGTTGAGGTCAAGCTCTTCGCTCGTAAAGTCGGCCAGTACCCAGGGGAACACTGGGTACTGCGTCAGATCGTTGAAAGTCCTGCCTGCCATGGTGTTGACCATCATGAGATAGTGAAAATTGGACATTTCACCCTTCTGCCAGCGCTTCATCAATGGATTCCATGGCGACGTGTTGAACAATGTTCCCAGTTTAGAGCCAATACCTTGCTGCGACTCGTCAAAGTTTTTCAAAGCCTCGAACCTCCACGCGTCTTCTGGGTTGGGGAGAGCATGGGCGGCGCTGGTGTGCGGCGCCTTGGAGAGCATCTTGACGAACATCTCATCCCGAACGACTGAGTTGATCGCAGTGAGGAGGTAGCTGCGGCCATCTGTGAAGAAGACCTCGATGGCGACGTCACGGAACAGGAAGCGACGCTTTGAGATGCTGATGGTATCTTGCCACTTCCAGTGTCTAGACTCCTGATCTCTGTTACCGGCTGTTTGTCGCTTTTCTAGAGTCTTAGTTCCAGTGACAATTCGCGTAAAGGGGTCACGTTCTTCCATCGGGGCTTGCCAAACGTTAACAATGTCTCCAGTGGCCGTCTGAAACACATTGTCCATCATATACAGCGCATCTTTACCGATAATTAATATTCCCTCGCAGGCTTCGAGCCCCGTTACACGAGAAACATTGTAAGCCGCTTGGACTTGGTCGCCATGTTCCAAGCGACGCATAACTTTACGATTCTTGTCTTCAAAGTTCTCATCCAAGTCGTTTGCGTCATTTGGGTCCTCAATCAGTTCAAAGTCGTCTTCTGGTGTGAATCCGCTGTCCTCTTGTTCAAAAGACAGCTCAGTATCAGCTTCAGCGGTGTTTCCGGGGGTAGCTGTCCCCGGTGTTGTGACCAACGTTGGCGTAGTAGGCGCTGCGCTTGGCGAACTACCCGTCGCCGTATTGACTCGCAAGGCTGCCGCTGCAACTCCCTTCTCTTTAGAACGGTACTTTTCCATCTCTGTAGAGAAGTCCGGCAGCAATCGAAGACGCATACGATTTCGCCCTTCGGTCCGGTCAAGCTTCCACTTCAGAGGCCGAGGATCGCTAAACACAGCGCCGGGTCGTCTCAGATCCATCTCCATCTTTTTGTATGCAGAAATGAGGAATGATAAGTCATCCTGTTGATCTTGGAGTAATCTCTGGTACTTGAAGTGCTCGGAATTGTAAATGCTCTTCATCCAAGCGCTGTTTCCAGTCTCATGACTGGCTAGAAGTTTGTCTTTTGCCACGCCTTCCAAGTACCATTGCTTGAGTTTATCCTTTCGTTTGGAAAGGCGGGTCTTGGCCGTTTCCTGCGTACGCAAATTCTCAAGGCTGACAAAGTTCTCCCAGGTCTTGGCCATTCCTCCAAAGAATAGCAGATCAAGGGACGGTCGGTTTTGGTCCACCCATGCGATGAACACGTCGTCGTCCAGCTCCGTAATCTTGAAAAAGTCGTGGAGAATTTGCTTGTGGCCAGGGACCATGAAGGAGCGAATGAGAGCAGTGGACTCGTCCGGCTTCGCCACCAGCAATATGCGAAGGAAGTTGGCCGCCGACCGCCGTAAAGAGTCCCTTTCGTCAACGAGCTTGGCATAAAGTTGGTACCAAAAGAGTTTCAGGTACTCATCCTCCGCCGCGAAGCAGCCCAAGATTGACATTTGCCAATACGCCAGCTTGCTCATAAACTTCATAGCAGCTTCTTCTGTCATTTCGGGCCTGTCCATGTCCGATAGCTTCAACAGAATGACGCGTAGTAGGCACGTACGGATCAGTGTGACGGACTGGCTGCACAGCCTGACGGTTTTCAAGCTTGCAATATCCGGTCGCTGAAGGTATTCTAACAGCATTCCTGCAAAATCAATGATCACTTCAGCGCCATCAATGAACCATCCTTCAAATACAGCCTCTGTCAAGTGCAGGCAGAGTCGTGCCAGATTCGTGATTAGCTTTGGCTCGCACAACATGGATTGGTTTGACAGAGTATGTTCTGTTGAGTTTGCAGTGATCTTCCTCGAAAGAAAGGATTCGAAATAAGCTTGATGTTCTTGAAACCCAGGAGGAACCTTTGTGAAGAGGAAAAAGCCAGAAAATTCCTTGCGTTTGAAAATTTGGTCCATGAAGACTTTGATTGCAAGCTCTAAGAGGCTGTCAACGAGAGCACCAGATTGCCTATTGCTGCTCAGTGGACGAGACGTAGTCTCTTGATGCTTGCTATCTTCTTGTACACTTTGTGTGGTGAGCAGAACAAATGAAGAAGCACGTTGGAGAAGAGTCCCTTTGGGGGGCGTTGACTGCGGCGTGGTGCTCAAGTCAACGCTGCTGGTTCGTACAATGGGCGCCGGACGGCCAGAAGCTAATCCTATGGGTCGAATAATGACATCGCTGCCGTCAAAGTTCAAAGTCGAGTCTCGAGAGTGCAGTTCGACATCTGGCGTCACAGCATCGCTGCTGACAATAACAGGATACAGCATGGAAAAAATGAGTCGAACCCAGTCCGAACTAAAGGCAAAGTCTCGAAAATCGGCGGATTTCTCATACAGCTCATGGAAGAGCTTGAGCATATTTTGCAAGATAACAGGATCTGCATGTTGTCCCAAAGTCATTTGAGCCTGGAAGACTCGTGCCATGCCGTCTGTGGACGTTTTTGCGGGCTCGGTCGAAGATGCTGGTCGAAGCTCCGAATCGGGGGTCGCTTCTGATATATCGTCTTGCTTGAGAATGTCATTCAGTCCATGCTGAAGCATAGACGTGATGATGATAGAGGCCTCGGGATACATCACTTTGCAATCACCAAATACGCCAAGTAGATAACCTGTATCGAGCCACTTGTCTGTGTCAAGGTCGGCCACATCGACACCAAACAGCAGAGTTAGAACCACCGGCCAGAGCGCAGCGCTGTACCAGAATCGCTTTAATCGATTTGCCATGATTGCAAAGCCTGCAGACTTGCTGGCGAATTTTGAAGTATAGGCCGAGCCATGAGCAACCAACAGCCTCGACAGGATGGTCGCACCTTGCAGAAGAATGTCTTTGTCGTTTTCAGCGAGCAAATAGAGGAGCCATTTGTTTGTGACTGTCTTGGCAAACTTGCGAATGTAGTTGAAATTTCCTTTTTCGCACAGTATATGTGAATAAATACTGAGCACCCGTGCACCGAGTTGTTTCTTGGTGAGATATTTCACCCCTGGCAGCGGACTGCTTGCACCGCTACCATCACCAGTTTGCCTCCTCATCAAGTTTGGTGTTGCTGGCTGGGAAAGCGAAGAAAGCGGTCGCGAGGACCTAGACATTGACGAACTTGGAACGTGGAAGGCGTATGTGATGAAGAGCGATAGTGATCGCATAGCTTCGGGGCTGAGGTTTGATTTCACCAACACTTCAAACGTTTGCATGAAGTGCGGCAAGACCTCTTCCGGTATAGCTTCACCTTTCATTGCATCAAGAAGCCGTTTGACAATGCGCATCCGAATCAGTCTCCTGCTATTAAATTCATGATGCTTGCTATTGACAGCAAAGGTGACAAATTGTTTGTAGTATAGTTCTTGGATGCGAGGGGCCGATTTCCGCCAGAGGTCCAGGTCAATCAGCAAGATGCGATAGGCAAGTGGGTTGACAATCAGTGAATCCAGGGGGTTCTCGTGATTATAGCCGACGAACCCGAGTACCAGGCTCAAGACTCTGAAAGCTAGACTGTCGCGTTCCTCGGTGGAAAGGTGCAGCTTGATGGCGAAGAACTCAGTAGCCAGTCCGTTCACAAATCCCATCTTGTACCGAAGGAGCATGGCCAGAATACTGTAGCCGTTGTCACGTTCCATAGCTTCACTGTTCCTCCAGCTCGTTCGAATACAGTGGAACATGATCTCAAGGGTGCGAATGGTTTCTTCAACTGACATGGCCCTTTCTAGTAGCTTCAACGCCAGCGAGGTGAACCCAGCAAGACGCCAAAGGTTTTCGTCCAGGTACGACGGTAGTGCGATGGTCGGACTGCCTCGGAATGATGCGATACCTTGAGGCTTGAAGAGGGCATCAGCAATGTTGGGGACAGCGGAGTTGATGGCTAGAGGCGCCCCATCTTTGTTTGAAGCAATGAACAGCGCACGTGAAGCGGAACGCGGGAGGGAGCGCAAGAGACCCGTATCAAGGAACTGAACATTTTCTGGAAGCGTTGCAGAGGGAAGAATGCTGAGCAAAACCTTTGATTCTGGCAGTATCACACTCGCCTTGTCTCGAACCGCTCTCAGGATGTCGGAACTTTCGTCCTTGCCAGGATGCGCAATCTCATTTCGAAGACCCAGCTGAGCGGATGCCTCGTAGGTTTGAAACCCGCCCAGTGTGTCTTGAAAATTCCCGTGATAGTGAGGACCGAGACCATAATGAACAGCCAGGAAATCGTCGCCAATTATGTCTTCGAATAGATGTGCAGACGCCAATGACCATCGCGAAGATACGAGGCCCGTCCCGAGTTGACCAGATAGCTCCCTTGGCGTACCTATAAAAGCTTGGACAGGATTGGTTTTGTTCTGACCAGAGTTGAAGGATGCAAAACTTTCGTTGCTATTATTGGATAGCGGCGGAGTCAGAGGATAGTTGCATCGCATCTGCTCGCAGAATTCGCCATTGACGTACAAGGCGGCGCGGCTCGCTGTCATGGTCCTTGGTCTCTTATGGACAATGCCTATGTGATACCATTGCTTCTCTCGAAATTCGGTGGATTTGAAGCGGATACTAGGCTTATTGGAGAATACTGACGTCTGCAAGATGAAATTGTGCGTGTCCCTCTCGAGATACATGAGGACGAAGCACGTCTGAGAAACGTCAAAGGCGCCAAATAGAGTCGTGTGGGTGGACGGATCAAAATGGTCGATGTATATCCAGGCTGTGAAGGTGTATCCAGCAGAAGATTGTGGTGGGAACGAACGACCAAGACTTGGAAGCTCGAGAGACGAATGGCCGTACAGTGAGAGATCAAAGTTGAAAAATGCAGGGCCGTGGTATCTGCCCATCATTTCAAGACAGAATTCGGAGGCTTCCGAGCCGGGCACAGAGAGGAGGAATTGTGTGTCAGCAGGCTTATCGACACCAAAGAACATGAGCCGACGGCAAATGGCCATTATCTTTTTACGTTCGGCAGCGGACAAGGGCGTGTTTGGAGAGAAGGCGACACGCAGAAACTGGGACATGACGCCAGTGGAGTGAATAGCGGCACAGTTGTACGTCAGCACCTCGGCAGCACGGAGAATGGTTTCAAGGACCAAGAGAGAGGCTGGCGTGGCGGCGGCATCGTTATCACGGGGAAGAGACGACCAAAAGCTGACAATAGCACGAAGCATTTCTGGGTATTGAACTCGAGTCGTGTTTTGCACCAATTCGCGAACCTTGGGTCCAATCGACTCCATAGATTTGGCGAGGACAAGATCCCACTGGTCATCCTGTTCCGTCTCGTCGGTGTTGTCCGCGGATCGTTCGTTATCATGGCGCAGTGTTTCAGCAATGGACTGGAAAAGGAGATCGATGGCATCGTCTCCGAGAGAAAAGGCAAAAAGCTTGCCAAAGACGTGGCAGCTAACCCAGGGATTGGGCTCAACGCCGCCGAGACCAATGCTGGCAATGGCCTGCTCGAGAGCCTCCCATCCGCCGCCTTCGACACGGAACTTGAAGAAGCGCTTATTGCCAGAGTGGCTATTCATGGCGGCGGCAAAGACATCGAGCGTGGCAGCCAGCAATTGGAAGAGCGACGTCATTTCCTTGTTGGATCGTTTGTCGGGATCGTAAAATCCGGAGAAGCTTCGCAGGACATTGAAAACGGCCTCGAAGCCGCCGGCATGCCGGAAGGCATCCTGCTGCGAAGGTATATTGGGCCCAGATATTTGTTGTGCGACAGCTCTGAGGCCGTTGGTGAGCTGCAGTATCTCGGGGTATGCACTGTCTGTAGAGACATTGGTCTGGCTGGACAGGCCTTGGAGAAGAGCTTGCAGAACTTGGATTGACTTCTGGTTGGCGGCTGCCGGTGTGGAGGCGGAGGTCGAGGAGCGATATCGTCTGGTAGTGGTCGACATGATGGCGGGAGACTGCAGCTCTATCTCAGTGCATCCCAAGGTAGAATTCCCATGACCCCCTCACGGGCCTAGGAAGTGCGTTGACGAGGGCTGCATGGAGATGCTGCGGGTGGGAGAGTTGGGAAAGCCGTCGTCGCGTTAGCTTAGCGGCGCGGGGCACATCTGAGTTCTTTTAATACGTTGAATACAGATTGCAGAGTGCGCAACGCCGGAAGGATTTTCAAATTGTCGAATAGGCGCAACCCGATGTGGATAACGAAGTAAATGACAGCGTTGAACGGGTTTTGAATGAGGGATACGAGCGCTTAGTCTAGCCTTTAGAGCTACCAATTGTTGTTGTGCAAGAGTCAAGAGAGATGGAGCTACTTGACGTAGTCTCGTTGCAGCGATTGGCCCGTATTCGTTCGCCTGTCAGCTGCGCCAGGCGGCAAGTCCACAGTGAGGCTGGGCGCAGGCAGATGTTGAGCATGAAACGGTTCGAGGGTCGACAGAAAAGAAGACGCAAGTGTGTCATGATGTTCTGGGAGCTCGTCTACAGAGGGCCTTTGCAGTCGGTGTTTGCTCGAGATCAAGAGTGTCTAGGGTAACTGTGGTGTCGATATACCAGTACTCTTGGAACCCGCGGAAGCCTTGCAATCCGCTGTTATGGTGGCAGAACAACTGAGTGGCTGTGCGGCAGAGATACGAGAGAGTGAGCCTGGGTTTACCGCAGCGACTTTGTCTTTATGACAGTATTTTTTATTTGTGGCGAGGAACGCGAGGCAATGCCTCTACGCCATAGGTAGGAAACAAATAGGGAGCTGTTGCGAGCTATGGTGGGCCTGTCAACCTGTCTTGATGCACGTCTGCGTGGACGGGAGCGCTAGCAGTCGACCGCCGATGCAGTCGGGCTGGATGAGTTTACGTGGCTCGATAATTAGCAGGAGAAGACCTATGACTAGCTACATACAGCCAAAAGTTGAGCCAGTCAAGAGGTAACATGGCTCCGTGTCCGTTCTTCTGTTCGTTAGGTAGGCATCATCTCGCACGATGATGACTGTAGCGATGCTACGGATATCTGATACATATATGCAGAGGTGCAGATGTGCATATGTGCAGATATACAGATAACAGATAGCTCGCCGCTTGAGAGCAAATAGCGGTGGGTTGGCTGGTGGGCGGGATTATGTCATTTTAACTTGACCGTTCTTGCATGTTGTGTCGGTGCGGAGCTGCAGCTGCAGGTGACTCCGGTCGCCGCCCTCGGCCATGTCCATGATACGACAAATGACGAGGCTAGGAAAGAAGCAACGAAATGCGAATCAAAAAGATGATCGCTGCGCAAGTCGATAGGTAGTAATCACTCCACGGCAGCTTCACGGTCAATTCAGTAGCGTGCAACCACGGAAGGGCGATGAGGGTGCTGGAGAGGCACGTGCCCAGTCAGCCGGGAGCCTATGACTATCTGTGAGGCCGTCAGGTGAGATATGAAAACTGGGGATCGGCTGGCAGTTTCATCGGATGTAACATAGCGAGTAGCAGTGGGAAACATACAAATAGAAGAAGCAAGGCAAAAGACTGGTATTAGCAATGAAGAGGACAAGATGATCAATGCCAGACTGTCGAGCAAACGATGATAAGGGGTGAGCTGTGTTTGCGACTGAGCCCTGACTGATACATACTGACCAACAAGGTGTCTGTGTCGTCACTGCAGGGTGCCAGGCTGCTTTTCGACTAGCGCCTCGCCGCCATAAAGGGGCGCGCAACTTGGGGCCAAAACGGCATGTCGTGCAGATCTGGTGTTGTTGGCTGGATGACTGTGGTAATGCGGCAAAATAGGAGAAAAAAAAAAGGAATAAATCGAGCCCGACAACGACTGGTGAAGATTAATGGGAAGCCACGAGTTAGACGGGCCCCAGGGGCATACCTTTTGGGCATGAGGCGATGCCGGACACTCAGAGTTTCAGGAACAAGCAAATTGCCACCACACCACCCGGAACCAGCTGCGTCAGCTCCGCCGCCAAAGTGAATGTGAGCATTGGCGTCGGGTGGCGTTGACATGGCGTTGCCTTTCTTTTGACCATTTTTCTCGAGTAACATTTAACTTTTTGGATTTTTAGTGCATGTCGTCTGTACTCTAATCTCTGATTGTATTCTCGTACCTCTAGCAAATCCTCATTGCATCGTCTTTAGGATTGTGTGATGGCTGAAGGTCTGCGGGTATCACTCCCGGATGCCGCCCTAAAGCGGCGGCACAGCTGGGTGCCTGCTCCAGGCCTGTCTCACTGTGCTGTGTGGCCAGGTGACGAGCCAAACAAGCTAGCAGGTCAGTGTGCGTACATGCGGCTGAGATAAGTAGTTTGGACAGGCTTGCGACTAGGAAATGTCACATATCTGCAAAGTAGCAGATACTGCGCCATGCCGCTATTGCATCGCCCCAGGAACGGCAGACCCGACCGTGACAAGCAGACAAGGTGCGGGGGAGCCCTTGTAGCCTCTCATTCCAGGCGCTAAAGAGACCCGCATCGACCCCAACTAGGTAGGTACCTGCCACAAGCCGCCTCAAAAGCTAAGGTACAGCGCAGTGGAGGATGCGTCACTCGTTCCAGGCCACAGCGCTGCCTGGCCACCCAACTTGCTCAGGATACTTTGCTATCGCACCAAATTATCATTAAAACGTAGGTACCACCCACCCCAGACCCAAGCACCTGGCTCCGCCCTTATCAACACCCTCGGAGCACCGCGCTCGTCATCTTCCTCCGCTTCTTCCTCATTCCTCTCTCAACGCATCCTTCTTCCTTCATCATCTTCCAAATCTGCTTTTCCTCTTGCTGGTTTCTTTTCCGTACCCAGAATCCTTTATCTCCTCATCGCTCTTATTCTTGATTCTCCTGCTCCTCACCAAACTTCCACCGCAGGCCGGTCCGCGTCACCCACTCTTCCGCACTGCTTAGCGCACCCTTCGCCATGAAGTCCGTTGTCGCCGCCCTCTCAGTGGCCGCCATCGCCCAGGCCTCGTCCTTCAAGATTGGCACCATTCATCACGATTCGGCCCCGATCCTCGATGCCACCCACTCCAACACCATTCCCGGTGCCTACATTATCAAGTTCAAGGAGCATGTCGATGAACCGAAGGCCAAGACTCACCACTCCTGGGTCTCGGATATCCATAACGATGGCAAGCAGCAGCGCCTCGAGCTTCGCAAGCGAGGCCTCTTTGACTCAGTCGAAGATGCATTTGATGGCGTGAAGCACACCTTTGATCTCGGCTCTGGCTTCCGCGGTTATGCTGGCCGCTTTGACGACGCCGTCATTGAGCAGATCCGCAACCACCCTGACGTACGTATTACCTCTGTTTTTGCCACGCTTCGTCATTTAACATGTCGACTAGGTCGAGGCCATCGAGCGTGACTCCATTGTACACACCATGGTCCCCATCATCACCAAGGAGACTGTTACCGAGGACACTTGCAAACCCGAGACGGAGAAGCAGGCTCCTTGGGGTCTTGCCCGTATCTCCCATCGCGAGACTCTTGGATTTGGTACCTTTAACAAGTATCTCTACGCTGAAGAGGGTGGTGAGGGTGTTGATGCCTACGTTATTGACACTGGCACCAACATTGCCCACGTCGATTTCGAGGGCCGCGCCAAGTGGGGTTACACTGCCCCCGACGGCGATGCCGATGAGGATGGCAACGGTCACGGCACTCACTGCTCCGGCACCATCGCCGGCAAGAAGTACGGTGTTGCCAAGAAGGCCAACGTTTACGCCGTCAAGGTGCTCCGCTCTAACGGCTCGGGCTCCATGTCGGATGTGATCAAGGGTGTCGACTGGGCTGCCAAGTCCCACGAGGAACAGGTCAAGAAGGCCAAGGACGGTAAGCGCAAGGGCTTCAAGGGCTCCGTCGCCAACATGTCTCTTGGTGGTGGCAAGACTACTCTGCTCGACATGGCTGTCGACGCCGCCGTTGCCAAGGGCCTCCACTTTGCTGTTGCTGCTGGTAACGATAACGCCGATGCCTGCAACTACTCTCCCGCTGCCGCCAAAAAGGCCGTCACCGTCGGTGCCTCCACCATTGATGACAGCCGTGCCTACTTCTCCAACTACGGCAAGTGCACTGACATCTTTGCCCCCGGCCTGAACATCCAGTCCACCTGGATCGGCTCCAAGTATGCCATCAACACAATCTCTGGCACCTCCATGGCCTCTCCCCACATCTGCGGTCTTCTCGCCTACTACCTGTCTCTCCAGCCCGCCTCTGACTCTGAGTACGCTGTTGCCTCCATCACCCCTGCTGAGCTCAAGGACAACATTATTAGCATCGGCACCAAGAACTCTCTGAGCGATATCGACTCCGAGACTCCCAACGTTCTTGCCTGGAACGGTGCCGGCTGCAGTGACTACAAGAAGATTGTTCAGGCCGGTGGCTACGAGGCCAAGAGCACCTCGTCCAAGTCTGAGAGCGTCCATACCATGATTCAGCACGAGATTGATGTTGTTTCTGGCGAGATTACCAAGTCTGCCAAGACTTTCGGCAGCAAGGCTGAGAAGTTTGCCAAGAAGATCCAGCACATTGTTGATGTCGAGGTCGAGGACTTCCTCTCCCACCTGGAGTAATCTCCTTTGATCATATACCAACATAACGTTATTTCGAGATCGCATTGCCTCCGTGGCCTCGGCTATTTTCTTACCTGTTTAACATGACTTCAATGTATACTGCAAATCATCTGGGGCTTCTCTATTAGTTTTCGTGTTTGGTTGAATTGACTCTATTGCATGAGATTCTCGACTCCCTAGACAGATGGATTGACGAGGACACTAGTTGAGAAGAAATGCATTTTCATATTCTCTATCCGTACGCCTCTTTCATGAGTGTTTTTGCCGACCCTGCTGTCTTGCATTTGGATCGGTTGCCCGCGTAGTGTTGTTGCTCCCCTGACGAGACTCGGATGCACCTTCCTGGTCCACCCGGGTGTTGAGGGCACCCTCAGGTGCTATGCTCAATGCATTGAATGCAATGCTGCAAAACTCATTCGCGAAAACACCAGGCGTGATATTCGTGAAGAAAGCGCCGTACCATCTAATTTTTATTGTTGGCTAATAATTTTCGCTCGTTTGATGCCACCCTTCCATTTCGGCCACCCGTTTGACGCCCGGGTCATCATATCCTATTTCGTGTTGAGTCATCGCCATGTTTCGACGAAATAATTCCAGAATTGAACATCGTGGAGCACTACGCCGGAGAAAATCGACTGGTTCTGTGGCCATAAATCATCATAACCGCGGCTTTGCCAACCTCGAACTGCACCCGGCTCACAGAGATGCTCATATTGCAGCACGAGTCTCTTTTACAAAAGCACGAGAAGAGTCCGATAGATCCAGCTCTACAGGTATTCCAGGCTCACTCTCTACGTATGGATTGGCCAGAAGCGACAGCTTCATGAAAGGACCGGACATCATATCTTACAACGGGGATAAGAGCGAGGCTACCACAAGCAAAGCATACAGCAGTCTGTGCCGGCAGAGAAGCGTACGGTTTACTGGCCCCACTGCAAGGAAGAAACGAGATGTGGCTATTCGTGCAAATGGAAGTTGGGCAGAACATTCAGATATATCCGGACGCATGCACTCGAGTGCATTTGGTGGCCGCCTGCCGAAGAGCTCGCCCCTGGCTGGCCACGCTTATGACGACTTCTGGCTCGACCGCTCCCTCGATTTAGAATCCAAGAACGGAGAGACCGTATGCGAGTCTGAGCAATCATTCTACCCGGTTCGGAGACAAAAATTACGAAAATCACGATCCATGTTTAATGGATCATTCATGTCATCAGAGTGCCATTCGGAGACTGCAGCGACTGCGTCAAGTGGCTGGAACGGCCACGACCCAAGCAAGCATGCCGTTATTGGTACGGGAAAAAGCTCACTGAGGAGTCCAAAGTCGATGAGCTTTCTGCGATTGAACTCGAGCAGGGGCCCATCCATACGACAAAACGAAAGTGGCATCTCTACATCACCCAGCAAGATGTCCCTACGAGGTAGCCTGCGACTGAAGAATCGCCCATCGGTGTTTCTTCGCTCAAAGGATAAGCGAAACATGAGCTTGTCAGACATGAAAACATCAATGAGAAACAGTAGCAATAATAGCATGCCTATTACTTCAACAATTCCCTCCGAGGCCTCGTCGCTGTCAAAGGGCTCTGGTCTCCGAAAGGCCGCCAGAAAAGTTTCCAAAAGTGTCAGAAGCAAACTCAAAGATATTTTTGGTCGATCGAAAAAGCTGGAGGATTCCGAAAATACTAACAATACGGAGCCCAGCAGCGTTGACCACTCTAGGCTTTCACTTCAAGGAGAGACTTCGGTGTCGCGAGTCAAATCATATGTACCATCATTGAGATCCGTTGCATCAGAACACTGCTTGCAGGCTTGCCAGGGAAGTCTTGAAATGCTGGAAGACGGACCGCAACAGACGGATGGAGAAAAATCACGAGTCACCAGCTGGACGAATTCGAGTACCCACACAGTGGTAAGCACCACCCTAGATGCGGAATGGGAGCCCCAGCGTCTTTCTGTAATTGACGAAGGTGGACATGCCGTATCGACTCTGGAGCGTTGGCGCTCGTCCGAGGATGAGGAGCGTGCTTACTCTGCTCTTGTGCAGAGGCTTGACGATATGCAGAAGCAGCAGAACCGTGAAGCATCCTTGCGCGGTGGAAGATTAAACGACAATTTTGGAGGCGGTATTGGGCAGTCTACTGCTGGTATAGATGCCACCATTAGCGTTATAACTTCAAATGGGGTGACGCAGGGAGAACCAGAACACAACTACAATGAGGGAGCCATACCAAACGAGTACGACTTGGAAACAGGTCCATTTTTCAGTGCAACGAACAGTGAAGGGACAAGCCCTACTGGTCACCTTTTCCGGGCTCAAAGTCCATACCGAAGAGCCTTGCGCAAGAGCATGAGAATACAAGAGCGCTCCTCAAGCATCAAACCTGTCAACCTGCGATACTTGAGCTCGCTGTCAGCGCTCAGTCTTCCCACTCGCCGATCGAGTCCGGAAGGATCGGAACGGGATATTCGCCTGTCATCTGCGGAAAGTGTCTACTCGGACGTCTCAGCTACTCTGGGAAAGTTGGGGAACTCGGAGTCTCCATTTGACATGGGTGAGTTTGACACTGTCATGTTGAGCTCACCGCACAATCAGGAACGAGAAGCGATCATCAAGGACACGTCGGAAAGGTCTCATCAACGAGAAGTGTCTACTGCGAGCTCAGTGGAATGGAAGACTTGGCTAAGCGCCAAAGTGTCGAAACTGGAAGACTGCGGTGAAGTCCCCAAGGTTCTCGGCGAAGAGCAAACGTGGAATCCTTGGTCAGCCATGGGCCACGTTCGAGAAAATGCAGAAATTGGCCCCAACAGCAACACGTCGGATACAAGTGATGCCGAGAACGGAAGTATTGATGGCAGCCGGAGCGAAGAATTGGACATTACGGCTCCACCAGCTACACAGAGCATTGTCATTGAAGATGACGTTGTGTATCATAGTCACCGAATGCTCACGCACGATGAAAATGCGCCACCAGAGTGCAAGACAAAGAAGGTCGAGGACTTTGAACAGCACTCCAAAGCAATACGCAGCGTTTCATCGCTTCCCAATGTCAACTTGAGTGAGGGGTACGAGACAAGATGCAGAAAGAGCATCACGCCTCAAAAGCCAAAAGGTAGTCCGTCGGCTCTTGCGGATTCTCTAAGCCGACCCAAAAAGGCGTACATGAATTCCGGCGCAGCGTCGTCGCTCAAGTCCAGTCCCGGTCTGAGTGCTGCAGTCAGACGGCAATTTGGAACAGTGGCCACAGGATCGCCTGGACGGCGAAGCATTCGCGGTGGAGAAGACGTGTCGCAGAGTAGAGTGGTACGAGAGGCGACGTCTTTTGATGACTGCCGGTTTGGGAGAGGATTGGATGCGCAAGCCATGGGCAGTAAGCGAATGGTTGAGCTTTTTTTGAACAGCCGAAAGACTAGGCGAACACCAGATGCAGATGCAGACTGGCCTGGGGCGTTTGTCTAAGCTGAGGTCGGGTGGGTAACTATTTCAAGTTTTACAAGGAATGCATGGTAGTTGATAGATTGTAGTCAAGCTGCCTATGTATAGTATATAAGATCAATGAGAGTATTTATAAGCATGCTTGGAGGCTAAACCAGAGAAAAAGGCATGAAAGAGAAAGAAAAAAAACATCAATGCTCAACGCCAATCCCAAGGTATCAATCATTTCAGGTACAGAAAAAGGATAGTGAGGCAGAGAAAGTATGCGACTTTGTCTACCGTGATTGTTTTGTGTGTTTTTGCTAATATTTGCTCTTATCTGTCGCTAGTTTCCCCGTTTTGTTAGATTCCCCTTAGGGAGCGACATGGACCTCCCACAGATGCGCCATATCCTTGGGAAATGCGGCCTCGCGCTCCTTGCTGACCCAAGCGCCGTAGTCCTCGTGCGTGACGGCCTCGGCCAAGACGTGAGCGGGCTCGCGGGTGCGCAGGGCGTGAATAAACTCGACGGTGACGTTTACGTACTGCGCGAGGGCGTCGCGGACGCCCCAGCGGGCGCCGGTGACGGCGCTCAGCAGGAGGGGCTCGATGAGGGGCGCGTCGGTGACGGAGGGGTGGGCGGTGCCGCGGGCGGTGAGGAACCAGGCGGCGGCGGTGCGGTTGCAGACGTCGGCGACGAGGTCGCGGACGGTGTCGAAGTGGGGGCGGCCGAAAAAGGGGCTCGCGATGCGGGACCACGACTCGGACTGGACGACGAGGAGAGGGACGTCGACGTCGGCGTTGAGAGGGCCGGAACCTTTGCCCGGGTCGAGGATGATGCCGGCGGCGGGGGGAGGGGTATAGGGGATGGAGGAGGATGAGGAGGACGAGGAAGAGGACGAGGAAGAATGTGGGCGAAGGGCTTGGAGAGCGCCGGTGGCACCGTAGGAGTGGCCAGCGATGACGAGACGCGAAAAGTCGAGGCGGCCGGTCCATTCCTGGAGGGTGGTGCCCTCGCCGCGGGAGTTTTGGTCGTAGACCTGGCGGCCGTGGCCGTCGTTGATGGCGAGCAGCGTCTTGATGGCCTCTTGGATCTCGGCCTCGCGAAACGCCAACTGCTCCTTCTTCATCGTCGCCGTGTCCATGGGCGGCGTCGACAGCACGTGGCGGGCGTCAAAGTGCACAACGTCGCGGTCCGGCTTGCCCTTGATCTGGACGCGCGTGCCGGGGCAGCTGCCGTCGCGGTGCTCGAGGGCGGCGACGACGTGGCCGCGGGCGGCGAGCGCGCCGAGATAGGCCGTGTAGTCTGTGCGCGACGAGGCCATGCCGTGGGAAAAGACGATGACTGGGAAGCTCGTGTCGTTGCTATTGCTGCTGCTGCTGCTGCTGTCGGTGGCCGTCTGCAGCAGCAGCGGGGCATCGACCGCGGCGCGAATCTCGACGCGCCCGGCAACGGCCCAGAGCAAAAAAGTAAAGATGGGTCGCAGGAAAAAAATGTCGGCGTGGGCGAGGCGCGCAAAGCCGGCGGCGGTGAGGCTGACGGGCCGCGAGAGCCAGGGATGCGGAGGGGGCGAGGAGGAGGCGGCACGGGCACCCGGCGCAACAGGGTAGTGTAGGCTAAAGAGGACAGACTCGAGGAGGTAGGCGGGCTGGCCAGAGGACCGCAGCGCCGTGTCGGAGAGGCGGCGCGGCTGGATGAGGGGCACCTCGACGTCGACGGTGCCGACATCGTAATAGGAGGCGGAGGCGTCGAGGTGGGAAGGATGGGGGAGGTTGGAGGCGAAAAAGGGCTCGCCGCGGAAAAAGCACACGAGGGCGTAGAGAGCGACGAGATGGAAGATGAGGGAGCGCCAGGAACGGCGTGGACGAAGAAGGTGCGCGAGGCGGAGGAGGTGACGGGTGGCGCCCCGGTGGGAAGCGTAGGGCGGTGGTGAGAGCCATTTCGGCACGGAGGAGGAGGAGGAGGATGATGATGATGAGGAGGAGGTGGAAGGCGGCGTAGTTTCGAGAAGGGGCGAGTCGGGATGGTCGTCGGGAGATGTGGGAGATGAGGAAGAGGATGATGTGTCGTCATGGAAGGGCTCGAGTTCGACTTGGACCTCGCGGTCGGCGGTGCTGCTGCGGCGTCGCGGCATGGTGGGTTGATGTGCGTTTGTGTGCGTTTGTGTGTGCTGTGTAATTGGTCGTTTTTTACGTCTGATATGCACGAGAAGCAGATCTTGGGACTCGCGTCTGGAGCCGGCCAAAAAAAAAAGGGTTAAGATTGGCAAAAAGACAAGGCAAGTTTGGAAGAAGATAGAGGAGGGAAGAAAAAAAAAAAGAAGCCGTTGATTTGGTCGTTTGGCGAAGAAGAGGCTAGGTATCAAGTTGGCGGTCGGTAGCGTCGGCCAGATGCTTCCGGGAAGCTTTCAAGTCCTGGTGGGGGCCTGGGGGGGTCTTTAACTTCGGGACCTTCGGGACGAGGTGGGGTGGGAAAGGGAAGGGTATGATTTTGATTGTTAAGCGGAAAGGTCAGCAATTACTACCGAATGAATATACGATCTAGGCAAACAAGCAATGGGATTTCTGATTCTAAATTCTATTTGTAAATCGAATGATTGATGAAATGCCCGAGTTTGTTGAAAACTTTTGCAAGGACACAGCTGCGGAGTTTGGCGGCGTCGATGATGGGATCGGCATCCCGATTTCGTATCCTCCAAAAAGCAGGCTGAAGTCAATGCACCAAGGAAAAAGGAAACATCAAAGTATCAGTCACAAAGCATCAGTCATCCATACTTACGAGACGACCAAGACGGATGACAATGGCAGCAACCCATGCCGACGCGGCGGGGCACGACACCACTCTCGTATTCGGGTTAGTGAAATAGTCAAGAATTTGTCACCTTTGCAGCCTGTGCACAACCTGTAGAAAAGAAAAAAAAATAGACGGCGTGTTAACGCACACGGCAGATTGGTCGGCCTTGTTAACCCTCGGGCACCGCGTCGCCAATACAACGCACAGGATACATTAGATAGAAGTGGGTGCGTGCTCAAGTCTCTCGGAGCCAACTCAGTTACGACCGACGCAGAGGACTTTCGGCTTTAAGTAAAATAGGGCAAAAAAAAAAAATAAGAAAAAAAAAAGGGTAAAACAGGGCTGAACCAGTAAACAGCTTCCCCCCGCACATTCCCTCCACTGTTGCGGGTGGTCTCGAGAATGAGCTCCCGGATTGGAGGTAGGCCTCGATGCAAAGTGGGCAGACTGGTCGGTGGTGACGGCACTGCGAAACCCGCGCGTGCCGTGCAAGTTCTTGGCTTATAAATAGTCTTGATCAGTTGATGATGGGCGCGAATAGATACAATGAAAACAATGGGACGTTTGGCAGAATGTGGCCGGCTCAAAACAACCACAATACCGTTTATTCGCAACACACTCTGCAGCGAGAGCTTTTTTACCTAGTTTCGGAAGACGACGTTACAGGCAAACGGTGAGGAAATGACCATGACAAGCAGTAAAAAAACTGAGCAGCAAAAGTATTATTCCATCTTTGTATCTTGTAAACTAGGGAAGGACTAGCCGCATGCTGGTGTTGTGAGCAGCTATTTGCCCGTCACTATCACGATCTCGGCTTCTTTTGTTCTTCTTCTTTTCTTTACATGGTCTTTGGCCAAAAAGACACACCAGCCTTGTGAGAAGCACGAGTTTTTACAAGAGTCATAACAATACGAATTTTTTGTCTTGCTCTTATTCACGGTTGGCCATGGTGTTGGGCGCTCGATGTTGGGCGCTCTGGCTGATTTGCGCAACTTGATTCGATTTAATTCTGGCATTCTTCTCGACTTTTTATAGTTTTTTTTCTTCCTTTCTTTAGTATATATCCTTTTTCTTTTCGAGAATCAGTAAAAGTCGACTCCTGTAATGCAACGCAAGCACCTATTCCTCGCAAGCCCACCCATGAGGCACAACCACATGGGACGGTGAGCAGTCAAACGGCGAGACTATCAGCATGTGCATATTACTTCATCATAACGAAAAGTAATAAACATGACCATCTTGAAAAAAAAAAAAACACTTGTATTGCATCGCCCAAATCTAATCCCCTACAGAACGTGCCGGCACGCGCACATGTGGGTGCAGGGACCGGACGAGATGAGATGGGCAAGCCGGCGCCGTGTCCCGCTTTCCAACCTCGGCATCAATTACCCGTGTCACTCGAGATTTCAACCTTTTTCCCATTCCACCTCGCGACCCCCCAAAACCGCTCTTCAATTCTCTCGGCATATCTTCTTCATGTTTTTTCTCATCTAAAATCGCAAGAAAAAAAATTACAATCATCACCCACAACATGTCCGTCGTTCCCGCCTACGAGTCCTACCAGTACATGCGCGTGACCTCGCCCGCCGAGTACGTCGCCCACGTCGAAATCAACAACCCCAAGCGCCTCAACGCCTTTTCGCAGCCCGTGTGGCTCGAGTACGGTCGCGTGTTTGAACAAATCAGCGTCGATGCGCAGTTTCGCGTCGCCATGCTGAGCGGCGTCGGCGACCGCGCCTTCACGTCGGGGCTCGACGTCAAGGCCGCCGCGGGCGACTCACCGCTGACGACGGCCGAGGGCGACGAGGTGCGCCGCGCCAAGCTGCTGCGCAATCACATTGAAGAGTTTCAGACGAGCATTTCCGCCATGGAAAAGTGCGAGAAGCGTGCGTTTTCTCCTCTTTCTATTCCCCCCCCTTTCAATTATTTTGCGGACTACGTCCCTATGTGAAATGTAGTGCTAACATCGTTTAGCCGTCATTGCGGTCCTCCACGACGTCGCCATTGGCCTCGCCATCGACATTGCCACGTGCGCCGACATTCGCATCTGCGCCGCCAACACGCGCTTCGCCGTCAAGGAAGTCGACATTGGCCTGGCAGCCGACATTGGCACCCTGGCGAGGCTGCCCAAGGTCGTCGGCTCGCTGTCGTGGGTCAAGGACGTGTGCATGACGGCCCGTGACTTTGGAGCGGCCGAGGCGCTGGCGCAGGGTTTCGTGAGCCAGGTGCACGCGGACAAGGCCAGGGCGGTCGAGGCGGGCCTCGGTCTGGCGACCCTGCTGGCCTCCAAGAGCCCCGTAGCGGTGCAGGGCACCAAGGAGTTACTCAACTACGGCAAGGAGCACTCGGTGGCCGATAGTCTTCGGTACACGCAAGTATGGAACTCGGTGGCCCTGCAGGGCGAGGATTTTGTCACGGCCATGATGAGCAGCATGCAAAAGAAGAAGCCGACGTTTTCCAAGTTGTAAAAATATGTGGAACACGATGTATTGTTAGAAACTGGGTATAGATATACGGAAACAATGCAGTATAACGCCTCGGAATGCTTTTGGTGTTTGTCACAAATGTACATGTGACGTTATGTGATACGTTCATGTTTGAAACGTGGGAATATTGTATCGTGGTATTATTCAGAGCCCGATTCGTCGATCGGAGGCAAGTTTTCCTTGAGACGCTGCGACTAGTTAGCATGTAGACTCCAGACAAGACATGACATGCGCACATCTTCAAGCTTTTGCTTGAGCAAGGGAACCATATTCTCCTTGACAACGACGCGCTCTTCGTCAAGGTCCTCGATGATAAAGTCGTGGTTTTCGCTGTCAATGTTGACAATGATGGACTTGATGGAGGGATCGCACTCGATGAGGACGCCTGACAGGGCAAAGATGGTAAGCCAACGATGGAACTGGAAGAAAGAAGCTCGAGGGGCGCATACTTCTTATGGCACGAGGCATGATGGCTTCTCGTTTGTGCAATGTTGGAGTATGGTGTTTGATCTGGAGAGCGAGATGGTGCGGTGGGATTGAAAGAGAAAAGGAAGCCTGCAGTGGATGGGCCGGCCCGAGGAAGCGCCAGGCGGGTGGGTGCCCGAGAAACAAGCTGGCGCTGGATGGAGTCGATGATAGGCGGCGAGTGGAAGACGGTGGTGGTGAGTAGTGTGTGTTGGTAGTAGCGGCGATGGAGCGGATGGAAGTAAGGGTCGGAGGATGAGGTGAGAGGTTGTAATGTGATGAGGTCGCGGATAGCGGCGTCGGATGTGGAATCGTAACAGGGGTGTCTGCAGTTAAATGTGGATGCGGCGCTGTAAATAGCATATGTTGTGGTGTTTGAGAATGGTGATGGAGGAATTTCGGCCGTCAGTGATGAGTCTAGTGATGACTAAGGTGGTGGAGGATGAGTTGACTCCATCACGGTTCTCGCCAGTGGATCTGATGCATAGACCGCGCTGATGCTTTTTGCGGGATATGATGGGACCGGTAAATTTAATTCTGAATAGGGAGGTATGGCATTTCAATGGTTTAGAAGATGCAATATAGGCCCCTTGTCGGTAACCAGAGCGAGTATAACAGTGAGAGGATAATCATAAGTCAATGTCTTGTGCCGCCTCCAACCGTCACTGCAAGCTGTCAACCGCTACCATTACAGGGGAGACCTGGCTCAATTGCTCACGGCTGCTACGCCGCAATTGTGCAACTCTCTCAAGCAAAAGTGCAAGAAAAGAGGCAGAAAATTAGGAAGAAAAACGAGAACAAAAAAAAAAGAAACTCCTGCACCATATTATCAGAATCCATCGACCATGCATAATGCTGTCACCATTATGCTTCCAGGCACACACCACCTCGCTGCCGTTTCACCCGTGTACAACAGCAGCGAACCCGCATTTGTTATTCGGAATCTTGCTTGGCCGCCTTGACAAGTGCCGGTGCCTGTTTTGCCTCGTCCACATAACCAAACCTGCGTAGATTGATGACGAGCACGAATATTTCATGCCGAATGGCAACACACTTGAACAAGCTTCAACGTCGCCGAGAACCTCTCTTGGCCTTTACTCAGCCAAGCCTTTTTGGTACTCGGCCTTTTTGACCAACTCGTTCGCGTTGCCTCTGCAAACGCACAAAGGACCAAACACACACACAGCCAAGAAGAACGTGGCGTTTCTCAGCTGGCCTCGCCTGACCATCACCGCCCCCCCTCCACTACCTCGACCTTATTAGTTTTGACAAAAGTGGCTTGCAGCTCAATCACCAAACTTTTTCCAACAGTTCTTCCGTCGGCCGTGTTGAATGAACTGAATGTGTGTGGGCCGACGCCTCCTCTGTCAATAGATTGAAGCGATGGCGCGTAATTCGATAAAAGCAACCAAGTTAAGGCGGGCAAAATAATGGCCCACCAAACTTTTTTGTGAATCGCCAGCCAGTTGGCATCTTGGCGCAAGCCGCCTCGCCCAGCCTCACCACTGGAACCGGTAAGCCCCAGCTGGACCGGAGACCCGTGCAACCCGTGGCAGCATGCCTGCCTGCCTGTCTCACTTGTTCATGCATGCATGCGCGGCAAGCGTCAAATCGGCTCAAAATGATGACTTGATCTTTTTTTTTTAAACTTGCTCATTCTTCCTTGTTGGCTCTGCTCTTTGTCTCATCATTTCGTTGTTCGCCTGAATTTTACGCCCGTTAATGTTGAACTTGCCATCTAAATAATCTTTTGCTGCAACGTCAGCTAGGTCTCGTGGCAAAGGATAAAGGATAGCGTCAAAGTCTAAACTTTTGCACCCCAAGGCCTGGATCGTTCGTTCGAGCCTCGCTTCTCAGCTCCGACATTGAAACTGTATATCCTAAGACTGCACATTCGCAAATTGCAACTCTCTCGCCACGAACCACACAAGAGCAAAAAAGAAGATAAAAAAATAAAGCCACATCCCAGATCACTCAGTACTTTTGGCCTGCGTCAATAATAAGCGGCACACCAAACCTCACCCCCTCCTTTGTCGCCTGTGTGAATCCATTTCCCACGCCCTCTCCCCACTAACAAGGCCACCCACACCACCTCTCCAACATCACATATTAGCATGGCCATACTCCATAGTATCAAGAAAAACGGCGCACCCTTGTTTTTAGCACCCATCGGTACTTGACTGACCCAAGTTCTAATAGAGCCTCCTCGTTGCCGTTTTGTATCCACACACCTCCGTCTTCACCACCGTCCCCCAATAGCAGGGGATACCGTCAAGCCGATGCTGGGAATCGGGGAACGGCTTCATCACAAGCCCACACCCCCTCCTCCGCGTGTACCTACATGCTGGCCCATCTCCTTTTAGTCCTCTCTTTCCTAGCGTAGCTAAAAACCAGCTCCTCCTCCCTCTCGTGCGGGCTCGGATGTCCAAGCTGGGTCGTCGTAGGTTGTTTTCTTATAGTTCAACCCCGCGGGACTCTCAACCTCCACGTTTCTAAAAAGCCCTCCGCGGCAATTCAACCCCCTTTAGAAAAGCAAAGCCAACGCCTTCTCCCTTTTCCCATTCCATCATCCCTTCCTCTTCGATCCGAGTTCCTGCCTTTGACGCTGCTCCTCTGCGGCGGACTCCCTCCTCCTCTTTGCCATTTCTCCTGGAGACTCAAACTTCTCTGCTCTCCCTTTCTCTACCCGCCGGCTTCGTGACCCTTCAAAGGAATTCGGCGTTTTCTTCGTTCCTTTTATACCGACGCAGCAGCAGCCGTGTGACGTACGTCTGAACCACAACGGCAACGAGGGGGCAAATAACAAACTTTGGCCAATTAGGCGCCTGTGGCGATTCCTTTTTAGTCGTGTTTCAAGTCATTCGAAATTGTGCCCATTTCTACAGGATTGTGCATTTGTTTCTACCATTCTCATAATTACGCTGTTGTTTTCTGCCTTGCATCTTCGCGCCGGCAGTTTGGTACCGCACCGGCTCATTCACCACCGAGATTTGCCTATTTTGGCTCCGACCTATCCGACTTGTGACGACATCGACCCAATCTGCCAAGCAGGCTTGCATCAACAAGTATTCCAAATCTGTGCTAAGAAATACCCATCGAGCTTTGAAACCAGTATTCAATTGCCCAATCATTTTCTGCCGAGATCTCCGACATTTTTGCACTCGGTCCTCTCTTTTGTCCTTCTTTCACATCATTCATTCTCTTCTACATGACAGCAGCAAGAATCCTCCTCAAACCATGTCCGCAGCAGCAGAACCGCCACCCGCTACGACGTCGACGACTTCTGCCACGCCGGGCAACAATGTCTCGCCCCTCACCTACGTCATCATCCCGCTCGTCACGCTCGCCTCCGTCTTCCTCGTCGGCCTGTTTGCCTATATTCAACGGCGCCGCAGCCGGCGGCACGCCTTGGACAGCAACGGTGACGGCGGCGAGGCGCAGATGCAGGAGTATCGTCGCGGCGCCGACACGGGCAGCGCGGCGGACCGCTGGCCGTCTGCAAGCTTAGCCTTTAACTGGTGGTTTCTGCGCTCCAACGAGGGTCTCAATGAACTGGGCGAGGCGCCGCCGCCGTATATTGCCGAAAGGCGCAACAAGGTGACGTCTGAGGGTACTGCGAATGAGCATGTGATTGAAGAGGACGAGGACGAGGACGAGAACGAGGACGAGGAAGAGAATGGGGGTCCGGGACGCAGCAGAGAATCAATGCGACAATCGGCAAGTATTGGCGTAGGGAATGGGACAAGTCAACAGAGTGGTAATGGAACACGGAGCCGCGAGGAACCGACACAGGCGAGCACTCAAGAAGAACAAACGCAGCAACATATACACCACGCTGTAGACGAACCACAAGAAAACAACGAACAAGTGCTTCCCGCCGAAACATCATCCTCGCTCCCCTTCACCACGGCGGCCGCTCCCTCCGACCCATCCTCCTCTGCCTCGCCCGACCGCGACAACCGTCGGCGACCCTCCTCAGAAATAGCCTCCATTCTTGAATCACGCCGTCTTCGCTCCCAGCTCCGCCGCTCTCCACGCGCCGCCACCACTACTTCCACGTCCACCTCTACATCTTCCACCGACGACATTTGCAGCAGCGAATTCTTTCGCTCCCGCTCTACCTCCCCCGAGCGCAGCGATCGCCGCCACCGCCACCGCCACCACATTGAGCGTCTGAACCGCCGTCTGCGCCGCCTCGGTTACGCCACCTCGGAGACGATCGAGTACCACGGACTTCAGCTGCGCGACATGGAAGACGGCGCCGCGCCGCCCACCTACGAGCGGGTCCCCGACGTTGCCGTCCCGCCGCCCGCGCAGCTCCCGCCCCCACCGGCCGCCGACGCGCCTCCGCCGTATCCGGCCGCAGCGCCGCGTTGGCAGCGGCCCCCGATTCTTATTCTTTCGGCGGCGCCGCGACGACGCGAGGAAGGGGGCAGGGGCGGCCCGCCGATGGTGCCCCAGCAGACGACGTTGCCGCCGCAACACGAGCAGTTTCTGGGTCGTCACTACTTGTTTATGCCGCCACTCGAGCCCGATTACCTAAGAGCGGGCTTCTCGGCGTCGCTGGATATACCCCGACAACTGCATTCGCGGTTTTAAAGGAGGGAGAAGAGGTGCCCTTACAGAGCCTGACTGGAGGTGATTTTTACAATTGACATTTAGCGTTGCGATTGAAGTTTTAACATGGGGGTATTCTTTATACTTTTGGAGTTTTTTTTGGTTCGATTTCGTATATACATGGGGCTCTGAGAACCTCTCGGACGGCGATAGCACGCATCATCTCGGAGTATTTGGAGGTCAAAGGCCCATTTTGCCATATTCGTCTTTGCACATAGCACCGCTAGTACATAATATGTATAACACACGTATTTTCAGCAGCTTTACTTGCCAATTCACGCGGGGATGCTCTTCATTAGTACGAAACTCGCAACAGGCAAATCTAACTCGCACGTGTATCCGTGTGAACAGTAATCCATTCGAACCTCTACTCCTATCCCATGGCTAACTATCAAGCTATACGTACTTTACATATCGCAGGAAAAACAAAGCCCCCTTCCGTATCCTTTGAAGGAAATTACCATACCCAAAGCGGCATATAATCCTTTACATGCAAAATCTAATCTCTCCACTCATCACCCCCACGGATACCAGCTGGCGTTTGGCTGGATGACTGTCCGCGAAGAGGTGCATCTTCAGCTTCATCATCGTCGTCGAGCGCTTTGGCAAGGTCATCAGGATCCTGCATCTTGGCATCAGGATCCACGGCGTCATCCAACCCCTGGGAGCCCTCTCCATGCTCCTCGTCTTCAAAGACGCCCTCGTCGGCGCTGACTGAGATGCCACGGGATCCCCACTTGGGCCGGCCGCCGCGCTGCTCGTCATTGTTGAGGCCAGCCTCCTCGTCGTGCTCTTCGTTGTGTTGACCAAGAGTACGGCCAAAGATGCGCTGGACTAGCCAGCCATTGCGCAAGTCGTCGGCATCTACAACACCGCCACCGCGCAGCTTTACGCGCTGGCGAGTGTAGTAGACCCAAGCGAAATCGGCGTAGAGAGCGGTTTGAATAATGCCAAAAATGACTGAAATAGCCTCTGGCTTGTGGTCGTCAAACATGCGCAGGAACCAGTTGAGGCAGTATAGGGCTCGGTAGGAGCCGAGCGCAACGAGGTAGAACGAGTCGATAACGGTAGGGACAGTCGTTTGGCGGAGCAGGAGAAGCTGGGGAAGGACACAGACAGACTCGAGAATCTCGGAAAAGGACCACATCCACTGCGCAGATTGTCAGTTTTGTCAACGCCATGTCGACGTTTTTGACTTACTGAAAAAAAGCCCCATTTATCCTTGGCCATCAAGGCAAGCATAACGAATGGGGACAGAGCAGCAGAGCCACCGAGGATTATAGCACCGAGCTTCCAGGACAGCTCTCTTTCGCGGGAGCGAGGAAAGACCCATTGCATAACGCCGAGAATGTAGAATGAAGTCAGAATGTAGACGATTTTGAAGATGACGTTCCATGCTGAAGTTGTGCGAAAGAGGTCGAGGTATCGGGTGCAAAAGACGAGGGCGTAGAGAATCTGCGTAATGAGAGAGACGCCTTCGGCGCTGCGATTGTTGTGAATGGCAAAGATGAGGATTCCTTTGGACGCCATGTGGCTCAGGTCGCCCAGGATGCGAAAAATCTACAAGAAATTATTAGCAGGAAGAAGTGGTGATTGACCGTCTGGATGGAAGCGACTTGCGTTCCAGGCACCCATGATGGAGAGGCTGGGGCGTCGGTGTGCGCACAGCGAGGGAGATGTCGAGGCGAAGAGGGCACTGTGAGTTGTGCGAGATGATGCAGATACTGGATGGTCAATATGGCCAGGCCCAGACGGATCAAAGATGCGCAACAGCAGGGGATGGCGATGGATGAGGAGAGAGGACAGCTGTGTCACCTGCGACAGCTAGCTTTGGTGTCATGAAAGAGGCGACGTTGGCAGCGAGGGCTGGTTGGCAGGGTGGGGGCCGGGGGAAGGCCCAGCTGAGCGCCCAGCTGAGCGCGGCCGTGAATCGGGGCAAGATTATAGTGGTGACGGCACAGATGCAGGCCAGCTGCAGGCAAGTACATGTACCTTGTTGGGTGGATACCTAGCTTGACCGGGCATACGTAAGTCCTGGGGGTACAATACCCTCTCAAACCTCTCCCTCTCCCTCTTGTAAGTCTGAGACAGGTCAATCACGAATATTTAATTCGTACTAGGTATTCAAATAACAAGTTACGCATCGTCACCAAGTATTTATACTTCTCGTGGAACCTCATGTACTCATCCACCAACATATTGCCCTCCATGTTCCTCTTCAGGTGGTACTGGAATTCCTTCATCTCGACCCCCATCCACACTGCCGGGTTCATGTCGGCGTGATGATGAATGCCCTGTTCATGCAGTTGCGCGAGGATATCCAAGACACCCGCCATAAAAGTCGCAGGCTCAAGGCCCGGAATAAACTGCACATACAGTCATGAGCCGTCCGGCCTGCGACGAAGCTTAAAACATACGAGCTCGGCAGCTCTATGTATACTTCCCAACTCCCACATCAACAGACAATGCAAGATCTTGCCATATTCCAAATCCCTTCACATGAAGCTCTCGCGAGACTTGATGTACCACCTTTCATCATTGTCCGCTAGTGTTTTGTGATCTAGTGCACTCTTTAGTGGTTGCTGCTTGCAAGGCCCACGGCAACAAGCCCCATCTCAGCGAGCAATTAAGGCACTTGTACTGTCTGGTCCACCCAACGGCAGCGCTGGAGCCTTCACTGGCCGCCCTGGCTCAATAAACGCGTCACTTCATCTTGATCCATCCCAAGCGCGTCTCACAAAGTGCCATCGCCAAACAGAACCCAGCACCGAACAACCCCCGCCACTTTTCCGGATGGTCATCACGTAATGAGTCTCGCCTGACTCGTCTACTACCATGGAGACAGGTTTGTCATAACCTCATCTTGTTCGAGGTCATAGTACTAAATTTTGGTCACCCTCAAGATCGCGCTCAGCGCTTGAATCAACGTCTTCGCGGTGCTGGGTACGTATTTTCTTTCTACAGCCACTATGCCCGTGCACTTTCTAACCTCACTCGCAGTCGAGCAAATGTCACAAGCGACGAGTTCAACCTTGATCCGCAACTACAGGACCGCGCTGAACGGCTGAATGAACGTCTTCGCGGAGCCGGGTACGTCATTCTGCTTTCAATGTATGCATGTTCTAACCTCAGTACCAGTCGAGCAGATGTCGGAAACGAGAGCTTCAATCTTGATCAGGAACCACAAGACCGCGTGCAGCGGTTAGACGAACCTCCTCGCGGCTCTGCGTACGTCACCTCACGGTCACTGTTCCACACACGTTCTAACCTCACTCATAGTCAAGCCGAGGCTGGAAACGAGGAGCCTGACCAACAACCGCAAGACCGCGCTCAACGGCTGAATGAACGTCTTCGCGGTGCTGGGTAAGCCATCTCATAGTGACTTTGTCCCACATATCCTCTAATTTCATGCCAGTCGAGCAGATGTCGGAAGCGACGACTTCAACCTCGATATCGAGGGCATCGGCGAGCCGTTTGCCCAACCCAGCTCACCTCTACCCGCGACTCGACCAAGCGCCGAAGTTCGCTATAGCCCAGGGAGTCCGTCTGCCCCTTCCGAGCCGAATCAGCCGGCGGCCTCTTCGAATAGAACGCAAGTTCCTCGATCCAGCCCTCGACCGCTAGCGCCATACGATGAAGAAGTCACCGAGAGCCCGATCCACGCCCCCGGCAGTGGACACCGTCGTCGAGTCCCCGTGCAAGAAGCCTCGGCAAACTCGACTCGCATGAGGATTGCGTTAGAGTCGGATCCTATCCAGCCCATTTCCCTGCCGTCTCTCAATCGACCCTCTCGTCATAGTCCGGCTCCAACCTCACCGCGAAAAACCCCTAGCCCAGCTGTGCCATCCGGGACCGAATCCCTAGGCGAATCCGATGATGCGCAGCTGATGCCACCACCAAGAGTGCCTCGACCAGCACAAAGGACTTCGCCCGCGAGGAGCCCCGTTCCTGAGCCCCCATCCGCCGGGGAAGACGAAGCCGAAGAAATTGGTGATCGGGCCGCGGCTGCCATCATCGGCCAAAAGAGGCCCCGCGTGAGCTTCCAGCCGTCCCCGGAGCTTGGCTCCGAAGAATCCGACGCCGAGCCCGCCGAGCCCGCCGAGGAACACCCGGCACCCAAACGGCCTCGTACGCAGTCACGTAGAGAGCCAGCGGTACAGCGCCAGCCCAAGCGGCGTCATGCGGCCGAAGGCCAGAATAAGAAATCCAGTCGCCCACGCAAAGAGCCTGCGCAGCGCGCCAACAGTGCCCGCGCGGGCAGCGCCGATGACGGTGTCATTGATATTACGGTGCAGCGCTTCGTCAACGGCCCCGATGCCGAGAGCGACGAGGAGGCCCAGGGCGAGATGGCGCTCACCAACCGCAACAGCGAGACGGTCGTCGATGTCTTCGCCCAGGTCTGCGAGGAGGTCATCGCCACGACTCTAGGAAAGTACGAGTATCTGCGCCAGGAGACGCAGGACGAAGAAAAAAAGAGGGACTGCCGCATAAAGATGCGCGCCATAGAGGCCTTTCGCGAAGAAGTCAGCGCCCAGCTGCTGCAGCATGTATGTGCACCTCGCCCGCACAGTCTCCGTCGACTCTTTTGCTTACAGCTTGCTAGTCCATCTACTTGAATCATTGGTACTCGCTGCGAAAACGCATTCGGCATGTGCAGAAACAGAAGCTTGTGCTACGAAAAGAAATTCTTCGTCTCAAGGCCGAAAAGGAGCAAGTCGCCCTCCGCATGGACGGCGTACGCGCTCGCAGCGAAAGAGATAGCAGCGACTCCAAGGTATGTATGGAATACATGAAATCTACCGGCATCACGCTAAAGAACTGCATAGCATCGCTTGAATGCTTCAAACCTCATGCACGACATTGACCTAGCCGTCGAGCGGGGCCGAGACGCCGCTGAATTATCATCGCGCGCCCGCAAAGAAGCTGAGCTTGGCAATTTAGAGCTCATCATCTCCCAGGTGGCAGAACAGGCGAGCAGCAACGGCCCGACCGGTGGCCTCCTACATCAGATTCAAGACTTCAATGCCTTTTTGGAACGCGCTGCCGCAGTGCTCGAGTCTAGATGATTTCAACAGAAACTTGGTATATTTATCGAAACGCCTGCTATGCCAAATCGACCACATCAACTAGGACATCTTGGCCTTGCTAAAATCCATCTCGGGATGCTGCTCCTGGAACTTCTTCAGGATATCAGCCTTCTTCTGCTCGTCGGAACTGGGCAGGCCCTGCTCCTTTTGTCGCTGATCAAACATCATCTTTTCGACCATGCCGCGTGTCTGGCCGTCGAGGTCGGACAGCTTGGAGTTTTCGGGTTGGATCTTGGTCACGTCAATCTTGGGGGCGCCGGTCACGACGTGTGCCCACCACTCCATCTTGTTGACCTTGTCGAGGTGGATCTCGACCGTCTTGGTCCCGTCCGCGTTGGTGGAGAGCGTCCAGGTCGATTCGTCTACGCGAATAGCGTGAGGCAGGTCGCCCTATCAAGAGTCAGTACAGAAGCAGAGGTTTCAGTGGAGAGGCGGCGCACGTTGACGATGGGCTCCTGGCCCTTGATACCGGCAGTGAGCTTGAGCTTCTGGATGTCAACCACGAGGTCGCGTGACTTCATGTTTCCGGGGACAATGAAGTTGATGTCGAGCTCGCCGATGGTTTGCGTCCACTTGTATGGCAGGGTGGCCTGCTCTTCGAGCTCACGGGCGCGAGCGGCGGCGTCTTCGGCCGGCGAGGGTTCTGCCATTTGCATTAGTATTTATTTCAAGATGTATTCGGGGGCATTAGCCTTGCGCGGACACAAAAGGGTTACGTGCGCACCTTTGTCTGCCATGCTTGTAAAGTTGCTGTTTAGTTGAGGGGTGCAAGTGGAAGGCACTCGAAGCTGGCAAGCTCGAGATCTTGGAGGGGCAGCGACCCCACAACCCGCGCTGACCAATGTAGCATGGATGACGGCGCTATACGACTTTATGTTGAAATGAGTTATGATGGTTAAAAATAGAATGCCTGTTCATCTGGTCACTGCTCGAAGGACGACTCTGAAAAGAACCACCAATTCTCGGGCATGATGGTTGTGTTTTTTGTTTTTTATAGCTCAGAACAGCTTACAAGCAAGTGCCATATTTGCTAAGGTGCCATAATATGTATGCTGAATATGTGACACTTTATTGAAAGGGAACCTATGCTAGATAGCATTGAAAATAACGGGATTTTCGACATGAAAGATTGATGTACACATTGCTATGCAGTATACACCACGACACTGAACCGTTCGTGGTGGTCGTAAACTTGGCGTGGCAAAAGTGGACCAGAAGTCTGCCTGTGCACCTCAGCCCCAAGCTTGCTTCCGAACCTCCAACAACTACCGACCACGGCGAGACGATCGCAGCCGTGCTGGTCCCCGATTATACAGGACGCGTTGCCAAAACTCTCAAAACACTGAAGTCGGGCTTTTTACCTCTCTCGAACATTTAAACTGCTACAATTTCAAGGAACCATGGCCGTGTCGCTGCGGCAGTCTAATGGCAACGGGTTGCCACCCGCGGGCGACGACGACGAGGCGTGCCCGGTGTGCAAGACGACGCGCTACTTCAACAAGGACATGGAATTCCGCATCAACACCGAGTGCTACCACCGCATGTGCAAGACGTGCGTGGAGCGCATCTTCAAAGACGGCCCCAACCAGTGCCCCTACGCGGGGTGCCACAAGACGCTGCGGCTGCGCGGCTTCAAGGCGGCGTACTTTGGGGACCTGGCCGTCGAGCGCGAGGTCGACATCCGGCGGCGCGTTGCCACCGTCTTCAACAATGTCGAGGACGACTTTGAATCGCTCGACAGCTACAACGACTACCTGTACATGGTTGAGTGCCTGACGGACGATCTCGTCAACGGGCCCGAGGCGGCGCGCGTGCGGGCCGAGGCGCGCCTCGCCGACTGGGAAGCCCAGCACAAGGCTGAGATTGAACGCAACCGCAGGCTCGCCAAGGAGTCGGACGAGGCCCGACAGAAGCGGCTGGCGGCGGAGCAGGAGACGGCGCGGCAGCGGCGGCTGCAGGATCTGCGGGAAGAGGCCGACGAAAAGGCCACGGCGGCGCGGTTCCGCGAGGAGATGCTTGACTCGCTGCAGAGCGCCGATGTCGGCCACGCGACCGAGGTCGTGAACAAGGTCATCCTCAAGAAGCGCGGCGGCCAGAACCACCTGGGTCGCGGCGCGGCGGCGGCGGCGGCGGCGCTGGATCCGGCCTCGGCGCTGTCCATCCGCGGTCTGCGCGATAAAAAGGCAGCGGCGGCCGACGCGGCGGCCGCGAGCAACAAACCCTACGATCCGTATGGCGGGCTGGACCTCGCACCGCAGCGTGTCGACCTCGCGCCGCAGCGGCTGGCCGAGTATAGCAGCGAGTGGCTCGACGTGACCCGGACCAAGCACGACTACACGGTCGGCGGCTACAGCCCGGACGAGTACCTGACGAGGGCACTGTTCGAGACCTTTTCGGGTCTCGGCGTCTTTGTGGATGAGGAAAAGGACAGGCTGAGCAAAAAGGCCGTGGCTGGTGGTGGTGGTGGTGGTGCTGTGGATATGGATGACTCGTCGTGACGAGAAAAGGATCACCATGTTTTTTCAGGGCAGCTTTCGCATATTGCATATTTTGGCGTTTGAGGGCGTGTTTCGGAAAACAAGTATACTAGAGACTGGCGTTTTGAGCATCTTCTTTTTTGGTGCAAACTGGCTTGCTACATGACAAAAAGTTGAATGATATTAATCTTTCACTATACACATTTACTACATTCTCCCGCTATGTCTAGGCGTGACGCATAGGTAGTTATATTCCTGATAGACTATATTCAAACGCTAAACATACATTATCTCTCGTCTTGTTCCCTTCTCAACCTCCATCGAGCAAGTCCCAGATTCACACTACACGCAGCCTGCTGCCTCCTCTTTCGCTCTTCTCTGGGCACGGATGGAACATCGCCCTCTCACCAGTTCCATCAGCCGTATATGCCAAAATACAGGAAAAAGCAGAAACGCCGCGCTGTTTAACAATAGGAAAAAAAAATAACAGTATTGATTGTAGCGAGTGTGAAATAGACTGTCGTGTTACTGCCAAGGAGATTGCTGCGCCGGGCGAGGAAAGATGGGCACAGTCTGGATTTGGTCGAGACCGCCGCCAATAGGAGTTTGGTTGTGCTGCCAGCCCATGCCGGTCGCGTGATTTACGAAATCGCCTTGACGGAAGGGATTGGTGACGCCGGTCGGCTGAGGAGCGAGCGCACTAGCTTGTTGCTGCTGCTGGCCGGGCATGGCGGGCATCGGAGGAGCTTGCTGCTGCTGAGGCACGTTTCGAGCAAACGGGTTGGTACCTGTCGGTGTGGCTTGCAGCGGAGCGGGCGCCTGCGACTGGAACGGCGAGTTGTTGTTGGTGGGGGACACAGACTTGGCAAAGGGATTTGTCGACTGTCGGTTCAGAGCAGGAGCGACAAAGCCTGTTTGCTGGGGTTGCTGAGGCTGAGGCTGAGGCTGCTGCTGCTGCATTGGCTGCTGGTTCATAAAGTTTTGCATGCCGGTTGGCTGCGCCATCATCATCGATTGTCTAAAGGGATTGGTGGTGCCAGTCTGCATGGGCATCAACTGACCCGGCATCTGTGGCTGCTGCGGAGGCTGTTGTATGAAGTTCTGGCCCTGAAAATTGGCCGTCCCGTTTTGGGGAATAGGCCCCAGGGAGCCGGGCTGAAAGTTGTTTTGCGGTTGCGGCGTGAAGCCGCCAAAGCCGGCACCGGTAAAGTTTGACTGTAGAGGTGCGGGTTGCTGCTGCGCCGGCTGTTGGAACATGTTCTGTTGCTGCTGGAATTGATTGTTGGCCAGAGGAAAGCTCGCCGCAGGGTTGACGAATCCCGTGGGCTGAAGCTCGAGCTGCTGGGGCTGCTGAGGAGGCTGAAACATGTTCTGACCTGGCGCACTGGGTGGTGTGTTGACATGCATAGTCGTTTGGTTTTGCTCGATAGAGCCAAAAAAGTCAATGAGATCGGGGTCAGGACCCTTGGCTGCCGTCTTGGGTGCATCCTTGGGCGGTGCGGGGAATGGGTTGCTTGAATTTTGCGCACTGCTTGCTCGGCCCGTAGGTGATCGGGGTGGTTTAGGAAGATCAAACGCATCCTTGTCTTTGCCTCCCTTCTTGAAGTCTTGCTCCGCGAGATACTGTCTGCGATGGACATCAAAGTCGGCATCATTCAGGTAGTCTTCCAATTGGCGGCCGAGGTTGACTGGTGCGTGTGTGAGCTTAGGAACCTGGACACCAGTGCGGTACTCGTATTGTCGCGCGACCGAAAGATATTGAACAACGTAGTCGGTGTACTTGGAAAAGCTTCGATAAATCTCCATGGCACGCTCGGCATCGGTTTTGGACATTTCGAAGAACCGACCAAGGATGTTAATGAGACCCTGATTGAGACACTGGAAGAGGCTTAGTAGATCCAGGACCAGGAGCTTGAAGATCGAAAGTGTTATATCGGTTTCGCCTTCCGAGTCCAAAACCTGCATCTCGTTAGCTATTTGCTGGGAAGCAGCGCGTTTGTCTAGACCTACATCACACTTGAGCAAAGCTGCCAGTTGGTGCAGTACCGACTCCGTTTCACGAAGAAGGCCCTTGTCAACGCTCAGCTTTTCCAGACGCCCATCGCCAGACCTGACCCAATCAATCTTAGTATCGCGATAGGCGCGCGCTCGTTCGGTGAGGTAGTTGGCGTAGCGCCGAATGTTCCGGCCCTGTGTCTGCGCTGCGAAACACGTTAGCATTGAATTCTTGGCCAACTGCCATGGTGCAAACTCACCGTCGGTGAAGCTGCTAATAGCGAGCATATTACGATGCTTCGACAGATAGGCGAGAGTGACTTCCTGAGCCCCCTCACGAATCATCAGGTGGGCAGTCAGGAGGCCCTTGAGCACAACGGTCCAGGTAGAATCCCGGAGGCGGTAGTGCATGGCCCGAAAGACTTCGCCGACGCCGGCCTCTCCCGAGTGCGTAGCAATCAGGAGATGCTCAATGTACTTTGCCTTGGGGGGCGCATTCTGCGGACGCGCGCATTAGCCGCTGCTCCTTGACGTCTCCCGGCCTCGAAGGAGAGTGCCCGCAAACTCGCAACCTCACGACGCGGGATGGCTGACATTTAGGGGACCTGCCCATGACGACATACCTTGATCTTGGTGGCGCCCTTGACAGACTTTTCAAAGGAGCTGGACATGATGACGAGCCGGACGCGAGGGAGCAAACGCCGTGCGTAGCGACAGAACGGACAGGATGCTGCGCCCTAATAAATGAAGGTGTAGGCGAAGCTTGGGAAAGTCGATGGTTGGGCTCCGGCTCCGCCACTGGCTTTGATGGCAGCTGGCCCAATGCAATGGATCCGAACCCTGGTGGTGCCGTGGCCAGTGAAGTCAGACCGAGTTACAGTGCTGTCACAGCCTGTCAGTGCACGAGTTTGACGCGGATACAGTGACTGCGGTGGTCAATCGAGCAGACTCTAGCGCTGCCAGTAGTTCCTGTCATTGCGTCGCGGCCCCCCACTATCTACCTATTATACCAGAGACCCAGCCAGGCACGGGCAACCGGACATCCTCATTACTTCCCCACCATGAAAAATATGTGAACATCAACGCTCAAAGCATTCAATATGAATGCACCGGCCCGCGTGCCAATTCCGTTGAATGGAGCACGTATCAATTCTGCAAACATACGCATTGCAAGATATGATAAATCTTTTGACAGACAACCAGACAAATCACATGCATGCCTCCGCAACTCAAAGCAAATAGATTCAAGTATATTCAATATGCAATACAATAGTTAGGTACTGTACAAACTCCTTACCTTGAGCCAGACAGCCCATTCTCAAACATGCAAGTAGCTGGCTGCAGCTTGATGCCGGGTGGTGCTTCACTTGAACAACACCAACCAGACACCTGTATTCAAATATGCCACTCAAAATAAATCCCTTTCCATTCTGTAGAGTCAGAGTTTTTTATCAACGCGGCCGATGCTGTAACAAGGTCGGTGTGTCGGCCGCCTATTTCATCGATACCAACCACCCATTCGCACAAACCCTTGAGCTCCGAAGAGAGAGTTTGCGTGATGGTAGTGGCTGGCATCTGCATCATATTATGCACACGGTTCTCATCATCTGCGGAAATTTGGTCAGCTCAAATTCTAGCACTTTGCTTGCCTGCGGCAGGTACTCACATTTTTTTGAATGGAAGGATTCATGAAGAGAAGAAAAAGAAGAAGAGCCCGGCGCAGCGCGCGAGAAATTATATGGGGTCGCGGGGGCCTGCCGGAGTTTCTGTCGGCGCGCTTTTACGCGAATTGACAAGACACCAGGAACATCAGGCCCACTGTAAAGTTAGAGCATGCCGCTGTTGCCAGCGCATGCCATTTTGACTTGACGTCCATCTTTGAATTATCGGGCTGGCCATTGTGTACTATGCTACGACTCGAGCTACTTTCGAGCAAGGCTTCGGTCTTTGTCTGCCGGAGATGTCTTCCGCGAATAACAACTCGAATGGCTAGCTCGACAACAGTTTCCAAGCAAGCAGAGCTCCTCAAGACCTGGAACAAATGTACGCATTGTGCGACTTCAACTGCAAATGATCCTAACAATGGATTTGGACAGATCGTGGGGTGGATCTTCGTACCGAAGCTCAAGCTTCTGACCCATGTGTTGGCTTTCTTGGCAAAAAACGAACACTTTCGAAACACCTCTCTTTTGCCGACCTTACGACCCCCTCGGGCGAGATCATACAAGTCTGCTCTAATGGCGAGATTGACAAGGATGCGCACACAGACTTTCGCCAAGTACCGGCTTTCAGCCCCGTCATTGTACACGTTCGAGCTCCCAGCGCAGAGGAGCAAGGCCGCGACACCTCCGCCAAGACGACAGTATATCTCGACGACATCCGCGCTCTCAACAGCGTCCCAAAAGATCTCATAGTCACGCCCGAGACTGTGTTCCCTCAGACAAAACGCCATTTGCAAATTCGCTTCCACCCAGAGATCCAAGCTCGACTCGAGTTTCGTTCATGGCTGAAGAATGTACTACACCAGGGACTAATAGAAAAGGGCTTCACAGACATTGAGACTCCCACACTTTTCAAATCGACACCAGAAGGGGCTAGGGAATTTCTTGTCCCTACGAGACAAATGGGAACGGCTTATGCTCTGACCCAAAGCCCGCAGCAGTACAAGCAGGTGCTGATGGCAAGTGGCATTTCGCGATACATGCAATGGGCGCGCTGCTATCGCGACGAAGATTCGCGAGCCGATCGCCAACCCGAATTTTCCCAGCTAGATATGGAGTGGGCATTCGCTGGTGCTGCGACAGTGCGACAAGACATCAACGATATAATTATGAAGGCTTTGACTTTACTCGGGCCGTCGTGCTATCAAGACATGCGTGGAGAGCGAATACCCATGGTCCGAAGTATTCCAGCAACAGAAAAATCAGACTTGGACGGAGCATATCAATTCACAACTCTTACGTTTGCCGAGTGCATATCGTCGTATGGCTCTGACAAGCCCGACCTACGTATCCCAGGGCGTATTCATACCATCAAGGATATTGAACCCTATCGAACGTTCGTCGGCATGATAACACATCTGGAGAACCCTATTGTTGAGGCCTTTGCTTTCCGGTTGAATGATGCGTCACCAGAAGAGTCACGAAAGTTTGTCATGAATTTCATGACCAACCTGTCACCAGAATTAGGAGAAAATCCCGAGGGCAAGCCACAAGTCCTGATCTTCGATTCCAGAAAGCCCCGATGTGGCTTCTCCTCAATTGGATTCGAGTACGAGCCATTGATCGACCAGATCACTGAAGGTGAAGAGCTTAACGATGGTGATCTCGTGATATTTCAAGCTCGAGACACACCAAAGGGCCAGTACTGCTCAGGCTCGACGAAGATTGGTGATTTACGCACTTCTCTGTGGAAGGCGCTTATCGAGAAGGGCTACATGACGAAACCTCGCAACGGCGAGCCCGGATCTCTACAATTTGTTTGGGTGACGGAGTTTCCCATGTTCAAGCCCACCGAGGAGAACGAGCCCGGCCAAGGGGGCGCCGCTGGCATCGCAGCGTCCCACCATCCATTTACGGCCCCTCTTTCCGAAAAGGACCTCGAACTGCTCTTTACCAACCCTCTAGATGCCAAGAGCGCCGCGTACGACCTCGTCCTCAACGGCGTCGAGATTGGCGGGGGCAGCGTCCGCAACCACATTGCCGACGTGCAGGACTTCATCATGCGCGACGTGCTGCAGATGACGGACAGGCGCATCGCCGACTTTGCGCACATGTTTGAGGTACTGCGCGCTGGATGCCCGCCGCACGCCGGCTTCGCGCTGGGCTTTGACCGCATGGTGGCGCTCATGACGGACACGGCGACCGTCCGCGACGTTATTGCGTTTCCCAAGACGATGAAGGGCGAGGACGCGTTTGTCAAGTCACCGAGCAAGATTACGGATGAGCAGCTTGCGCCGTATGGATTGCAACTGCGTAAAACAAAATGAAGATACGAAGACGTGTGAAAAGCGTCGTGATCTGTATTATCTAGTGTATATAAATGGCAAGGCGTAATAATGCACAATATAACTAGAAGGAAAAAGAAAAGAATCATGAAAATAATTTAATCAAGTCTCAATAATGGTCTTTTATAAGTTTTTTATTTATATAAACTTATCAAAACACCCTGATTTACAGCGCATGTCAAAGTTAGGCGCTCCTGCCAGGGACTGTTATTATCTCGGGGTATAATCCTGCCATACGCTTGTAGTAGACGTATAAGCATGTAACTCGTCTCTACTATCGCAAACTGCTGTCCCGGACAGATCCGTGGTCCGGCGTTAAAGGGTAGGTACTCAAACGTGGCGCGAGAAGTCTCCCACCGCTCAGGGCGGAAAGCCCCTGCATCTGCTCCCCAGAGGTCTTCGCGGCGGTGCATAGAGTAGACCTGGTAGACCACCATCTGACCCTTGGCAATGAAAATGGGGGACGTGCCGTCAGTGCCGCCTCCCATGGGCAACACCGTGTCGTTTTTGGCCATGCGCTGGTTGAGGGGGATGGGAGGGTACATACGGAGGCACTCTTTGATAAAGTAGCCCAGAAACACAAGCGACTTGAGACCATCAAAGGTGGGGGGCTCACTGCCCATGTGTTCAAAAATCTCCTGCCGAATACGAGCCTGATAGTCTGGCCGTCGTGCCATTTCGAAAACAGCCACGCTTATAAGGCACGCGGAGGTGTCGCGCGCAGCAACTACTGTGGTTATCAAAGATTAGCAACGGCTGAGGGACTCTAAGCAGGGTAGACACGGGAGAAAGCTCACAGGTATTTAGAACTTGGTCGCGGATTATCTTGGGCGGCGCGCCGGTCGCAGCCAAGGCCTTGAGAAACGTATACCGCTCCCCGCCCTTGTCGTGGTGCTGCGAGTCCTGTGAGCTTCTTTCTTCCTGCCGCTCCTTTGCCCGCTGTGCCGCCCTGATGGCTATAACATCAATGTAGTCGTGGACAAAACGGCAAGCCTTGGTATACTGGGAGTCGTAAAAGAACTTGGCAAACTTTCCGAGGCGAATGCGCTGAGAAATGCCGTCAATGCCCTTTTCAAACGCCCAGGAGAACTTGCGCGCGACATCGGTGGCACTCGGGAGGAGGATGTCTGTAGATTCATCCAGCAGCACTTCAGTGCCTACATCCATCGTCTAGAGGTTGACGTCCATCGTTAGCGGACAGGGACACTTCAACAAAGAGAGTTGCGGGTGAAAAGGAACTTGCAAAGCGAAAGACCATTTCTTGCATATCCACGGGCGACCCATCGGTAGGGAGGGCGTTGAACAACTTCTGGACGTGCCTCTCAAATAGCTCCAGGTCGGCAACCTGCTTGCGGGTGAAATTAGGCCGAATCAGCGCGCGACCGTGTGCCCAGTCGTCACCATCAGCGTTGAAGACGCCCACGCCGAGCAGCTCCCACGAGTTGTTGCGGCGGCGCTGTCCTAGCTCAAAGTCGGCAAACTTGGTCACTAGAAGGGCTTGCACGTTCTTGGGGTCGTTGGTAAAGATGACATAGTCGCCCATGAGGTTCACGCCAAAAGTAGAGCCGACGTCTAGGAACCATTGCTGGAAGGTCTCGAGGTAAGTCTTTGCATAGGCTGCGCGCGCAAGCCGCAGGAAGTGATCAAACCCCAGGAAGGGGTCCTTCTGAGGAGCGCGACGCAGCGGTTTGCAGCCGTGCTCGGCTTTGGCTCTCTGGTGTCGGACATGCCAGGAGATAGACTGGCATGCCTGCTGGAGGACAAGCAAAGCTACCACGAGCCCAGCGGAAGCTAGCAAGAATATCATGTTATACCTCGTTGAAAATGGCAGAAATTTCTCATATGATGAGAGATCCAAAATCTCTCTCTGGTATATCTTGGTGCCATTGCGAGCTAATTGGGGGTTTCGGTAGTCGGGTGTCGGATGTCCGATGCACCTGTGAGACCTGTGCGGGCGTACTCACCTTACTGTTACACAGCTTTGTCCGGGATACCTACCTACCTAGCCACCATCCCTTTTTATTATCCAGGCTTGTACTTTCTGCTCTTCTACAGATTACAACTTGACAAAGGGCTTCTCTATTAGCCTCGTTCGGAGCAAATGTCCTCCAATACAGATCCAGCTCAGGCTGAAGCGAAATCCCAGCCGGCCTCTACCCAGGAGCAAACCGATGCCCACGCTACAGAGAGGACCGCGGAGCCCCAAGCTGGCTATCGCTTCTGGCTGGCCTTTTGGTCCATCGCATTGACCAATCTGGCCGCGGCTTTTGACGCTACCACTCTGTCCGTCGCCTTGCCAGTACGGCTGCCATTAGCCCTATCCGTGACCGTTTAATTTTACTGATACTTTTGCAGAAAATCTCCAGTGAACTGGGCGGATCGTCGACAGAAGCCTTCTGGGCCGGAACTTCCTATCTACTGGCGACAACGGCTATGATGTTGATATGGGTTACCGTCAGCGACACGCTTGGCCGGCGTATCGCTATCCTGACCGCGCTTGTGGTGTTTGCAGCAGGGGCCATCATCTGCGCCGTAGCTTCCAACTGGACTACTATGCTGGCTGGCCGCACTATACAGGGGGTGGGCTGCGGAGGTGTCGTTGGCCTGACTGTGGTGCTGATTACGGACCTGGTGCCGCTTCGCCGGCGAGGCAAGCTTTACGCCTTGATCAGCGTAGTATGGGCGGTAGGAGGACCGATAGGGCCTATTATAGGTGGCGTGCTGAGCCAAAAAGGCGCCTGGCGATGGATCTTTTGGATGAACCTGCCTATCGTGGCCGTCGGTATGGCGGGCATTGCCGTCTTCTTGCGCCTGTCCCACCGCCAGCGTGCCATTGGAGAGGCGTTGCGCTGCTTTGACTTTGCCGGCTCAGCCTTGTTCGTGGCATCGGCGACGGCGCTGCTCATGCCCATCACCTGGGGCGGTACACAGTATCCGTGGTCGAGCTGGCAGACGCTGGTGCCTCTACTACTAGGAATCCTGGGCATCGTCGCCTTTGGGTTTTACGAGAAATGGTCCCAGTCGCGATGGCCAAACATCTCACAGCTGGTGCCGCTGAATATATTCTCCAACTATTCAGTGCTTCTTCTCTTTGCCTGTAGCACACTGCACGGCCTGGTACTATATAGCTTCGTCTACTACATGCCCGAGTATTTCCAGGGCGTCAAGCTCTACTCGCCCATCGTTTCCGGCGTCGCAGCATTGCCCCAAACGGTAACCATTGTCCCCTGCGCTGCCTTTGTTGGTGTCGTAGTCGGACTCACGGGTCGGTACCGATGGGCCGTTTGGGCAGGATGGCTACTGGTAAGCGGCGGTTGCGGACTGCTGGTCCTGCTCGACGCTCATACCAGCGTTGCTCAGTGGATATTTCTTCAAGCTGTCTCGGGTCTGGGCATCGGGCTGCTGTTTCCCTCCATTTCGTTGGCAGTCCAGGCTTCGGTTCCCGAGAGCTCCGTTAGCACGGCTGCTACTCTGGTTCTCTTCTTTCGATCCATGGGCCAGGCGCTGGGCGTTGCGATTGGCAGCGCCATTTTGGAAAATCAGCTGCGACTACGCTGGGAGAAGATACCGGGACACGAGTTGCATGGCAGCGGAAGCAAGCCCGGAGATATCATGGCACTGGTATCGCTGCTGAAGCAGCTCCCGCGCGATGACCCTTTTACTGTGCATGCGCGAGATGCACTGGCCGCGTCTTTCCAGGTCATATGGATTGCTTCTTGTGCCATTTCCGGTGTTTGCTTCCTGGCCATGTTGCCTCTGAAAGAATATGACATGAATCGTGAGCACGCAAGCACGCAAAGATTCCAGCATGACACAGCGGAGCAGGTAAAAGAGTCCAAGCAAGACAAGCGCGTGATGGCTGCGGCACATTAAAGTAGACTTGATATATCGACAAAAATTTAGTATCAATATCATCTATAACTTCTTCTATTATTTTGATTATATATCAAGCAAACTACTTTATATTACTCCTTTCGTTTCTAGTACAGTAAACCAGCTTTATTTTATTACGTACCACTAATAAAAGCTACTATAGTACATTATATTATACATTGCCAACTACAGTCTACTCTGAGGCTTGTAAATTTGCGTTTGCCAAAAATCATTAATTGCATTCCAGTAGTCCTCTGCATGGTCGCGAATTATCGCACAGTGGCCGCTCTCAGTGAATCGAAGTCCTGTCACCGGGTGGTCTGAAACGGACCTCGCTGCCTCCAGATGAGCTTCGACGTCCTGCCACTGTACCATTTGATCCCCAGAAGAATACAAGTATAAGCGTCGAGCGCTAGTTCCGAATACGCCTGGATCATTGAGCTCTCGCCGCAAATCTGTAATAGACTTCATACCGCCAATGCATTGTAGAAAGGTAATTGTGCTGATCAAGGGAATAAGGAGCATTCTGCCAATTGATTGCGGCAGAAATGCATCTGGGAGCGATGCTGCTGCCGCCTTGTACGCACGATTAAAGGATCCGTCCCCTGGACAGCAGTCGAATATGATGCCGTATAGATGACTCGCAAAATCAAGGGTGTAATCGAGAACTGGTTCGTTTTGTAAAGAGTGCATCAATTGCAAAGCAGTATTACAGCCGCCGTGGGAAAAGATGTGCAACAAGATAGATGGAGTGCTGTTGTTAGGGAGTGATGATAATATCCGACGAATGGTCATTCGTGCCGGCTGCAAGCGAGCATGCAGAGCAGACGAGGGGAGAACGGTGATGTCGGCGATTTTGGTTGTCAAAACAAGGATGGCAGAGTTTGAGTAGAGCTCATGATAGCCTGCAACGTACTTGCTGATTCGTCGCGGCGTCGCTCCTCCGAGCCATGTGCTGAGGATAATGAGCGCGGGATCTGATGCTGTTGGCTTCGCGGGCGGGTCGTATAGATAAATCCCGGAGCCAATGGATACAGCTAGGTCCAATCCAGGATTCGAATTGGCAGACTGCATCGCTTGCTGCCGTCGTTTCAGAAGGAAATGTCAATAGAAGATGATGGGCGCGAGAAAAGCATTGTATGAATCGAATACAGAAGTGGGAGCCCCGAGCCAAAGGGCTGTGGACACGTGATAGATGGGCGCGCCTTCTCATGTGTCACAACGCTTTTAGCTCCCAACAAATTTGAAATACAGCAATGATTACATCAAACATAACAGGGACTGTTTAAAAAGCGTGTTGATTTTATTTTCTGTTAAATTCTATTTACAGTGTTATTGCGGGGATAAATATATAAGTCCTTACTTATTAAGCTTAAACCTTAAATAGAGCTAGAGGGGCTCCCCCAACAAATAGGGCCGGCGTTGAGAGGGCGGCTGATGGGGCATGCTAACGGACATCAAATAACTTGCGGCCGGCCTGTAGAAGACGTTACCGATCGGTGCCGAAAATTCGGTCGTCCGTGTTAGCCATTCCGTTCGCGATGAAAATCGGCGGGGTACCTATACCTACACCTAATATTTTTAAACACGCATTATACTATAAAGTCTTAAAGTAAATTAAGTAATATTATACATATAGATAGTTTATTCAATTCTATATTAATTAGTATAATTAATACTTTATATACTAGCCGTTAAAGTAAAGAATAGTAGTAATCCTATTTAGTACTATTATAATAAGCTAGTAAAGAGGCTTTCATTTAAAGTACTTCTAGTACTTTATAGTAGTAATCTTTGATAAATAAAACAAATACTTATTAATAAGTATATATTTAAAATTAAAATACTATAATATTTTAAGGAGAACTATAAAAAGTCTATTATATTATATACTATATATAAGCCTATCTAGTTAGCTATAGTATAAATAAAGTTATTAAAGCTCTAAGTGTATATATATATATCTATTTCTTAATTTTAAGGTTCTAAATTATACTATTATTTCTTGAGAATTATTATTTTCTATATAAAGATATCTTTCTTAAAGTATTAAAGCATAGTAAATCTTACCTCTTTTATTAGTACTTATAGTATATTATAATACTAGAAATACTCCTATTATATTACTTGAAATACTGATGTATAACTACTCTAATTATATTATATTATTATAGGAAAAACCAATTAAACATAGTTACTATATCCTTCCCCTTTTATTAAGATTATAATTAGGATTTTAAGTAATTCTAGGTATTATAGTAGGTCTAATATAGCTTTAAAGTTTACATGTTATCTTCCTTTACGACGCGATTTAGTACTAGTGTATAATTTTGTTGTTTTGCGAGCGGGATTTAATTGGACCTACTGTAAGTGTCACTTCCTACAGCCCATCTCAAGCCTTGCAACTACATATTCATCATATAAAATAAAACCTATAATTCGAGTCTGTCCTTTAACTTGACGCCTACAAGACGCAAAATGACGGTGATGATCGGCCTAGTTTTTCACTTTGTTATCGAGACGCCGGCGATTGTGGGGTTTCTACTGTTCCCAGCAGCGACACTCGACACACCTCAACATGATGCACACGGCTTGATACGACAGTACGGACTTTTATTGCTTGTCGTCAATATAATCATTGCGATTTTAACATACCACGCAAACGAGCATCTCCAGCATATAATCGCCGCTATTGCAGGCGCTCTCGCCCTCTATCACGTCGGCCCTAGTCTGCGAGCTCAAGCAAGACTTTCAAGGCAACAAATTGCACCGTGCAATTTCGTAGCCTCACCCGGGCTTCATCTAGGCTTGCATGTGGTTTGCTTTGTTGCGCTGATGTACACAGCGTGGGCAGTAGTCACATAGACATGAAATTTAGTAGTCTATGAAATTTTTTTATCCCCAAGTGCCTCTATGGTGCATACTGATCCTGCTTTGCTATTTGATCAATTTTTGCACCATTTCAAGATGGCCATTTCAATCGCTAGCCCAGGCCCGAATGAGGTCGCAACCACGTGGTCGCGATTCTTGCCATATGAACGCAATTTATCCAGAACAGCTAATACTGTTGGGCTGGATGAATTGCCACGGGTGCGATAAATTTCTCGACTAGCGCGCAGCTGATCCGGAGTCAGATGCATTGCTTCGGCGGCACCATCGAGAATCGCCTCTCCTCCCGGGTGAAGAGCCCAGTCAAAGTCCGAGGCTGCTAGTGCTTCTGTCATGGCCAAACGCGGTAGCAGGCTGTCGAACATGGGCTTCATAGCCTGCTTGGTATAAATAGGCACATCCCTAGTCAAGATTGTGCGAAATCCTTGTTGTATTTTAGCAAGCTCCTCGAGAGCTGAGCATGGAGTCAGGCAAGACATACCATCTTCGGCGGCATAAAAGGCCATGTGCTGCATCGTATCTGGGACAAGAGCATTGCCCCAGGTCAGCAGCTCAAAGATCGGGCTGGTCTCCGACTGGCGCAGAGCAAACTCATTGCATAGAACAAAGGCGGCGGCGGCATCGGAGAAGAGCGCTCCGGCGATGCTCATGTTGTCTGGATCTGGGCAATTCTGGGCCTCGGCAAGATCGTGGCGAACATTGGACGTGCACAGCTCGCAGGCAAAAGCGAGAATGCGGGCGGGCTTGCCGACCATGCTGGAACCGTTGGCAATCTGGGCGGCCGCTCGCATGATGGAGAGGCCGCCTGCGCACCCGACGCCGTGCAGCAGCATGCGGTCGACGGTCGGCGCGAGGCCCAGCTTGCGGTGGACCAAAAGATCATAACCTGGGGTTCCCTGGTTGGTGCATGTCACGCCAATCGTATGCGTGATGTCGCGCAGTGGCACGCGCGACTCCCGCAACGCCTTGCGACAGGCCTGAACTGTCAAGTCAACGCCGGCCTGGCGGAACAGGGCATCCAGGTCCGAGATGGTGGGCGCCTCAGTCTGTGCAGCGAAGCCCGTCTCATACGTCTTGATGGCAGCGCGCGTCTCGATGCCGGTGCAGCGGTTGATTTGCAGCAGCTTCTTCAGGCTAAGTAAAGTCTCGTCAGCAACGCGCAGGCAAGAGTGAGTGAGTCCCGGACCAAGATGCTAGGCCCGGCCCGGCGCCATTGCAAAACATACCCAGCCTTGTCCACATCGTAGAATCGAGCGGCAAAGGTGTCTAGCTTTTCGGGCCCCAGTAGGAATGCTGGGTATTGAGATCCTATACCTGTAATGAATAAGCCAGGTGGAGAGTCGGGCATCTTTGTTATAGCCGTCTATAAAGCGCTCTTGAGTCAATTTTGTGCTGTACCGTCATGAGATTAGGTTACTTGCGATTGTTTATACTTTATCAAGAGTAATTTAAAATACTCTTGTTGCAATCTGGTGTCTTGCTTGACCGGTCATCGGCTGTCGGCGCCGGTCATTCGGTCATTCGGTAGCCCGAACAAACAATTCCTGCACATTTCGCAAGTCCACTCCGTACTGTTAGAGGTGGTGGGCAGACAAAATAGAGAAAGAGACGGGTATAGTCTCGGTGCGGTTTCTCGACTCGCATTCCCCCTGTTGAGTTACAAGAAGACATTCATTTCGACAGATCGTACATACCCAACCAAGCCCACTAAACAATTATACTACATTTGGTCAATCATCCATCATGTCTCACGCCAATGGCCATCAGTCTAGTTTCAGACCTAACACCGGCAATGATGCTCTTCCAACGCCTTTATCCGACAAACCGATCCTTATGTCACCAGCGTCGTCGCAGGCATCACCCCCTCCGGGTGACACCGTGCAGGAGCCTATTGCAGAGCCAATGGCCATCTGCGGCATGGGCATGAGGCTGCCTGGAGGCATTCGAGACGCAGAGGGCTACTGGGACCTATTGTACAACAAGAGGTCTGGCCGGTGCAAGGTCCCCGCGAGCCGTTACAACGTCGATGCCTGGTACGGACCGGGCAAGATTGGCCACGTAGCCAGCAAGTATGGTTACTTTCTACAAGATGTCAATCTCGCCAACATGGACGCCTCGTTCTGGTCCATGACCAGGCAGGAGATTGAAGCGATGGATCCCCAGCAGCGGCTAACGCTCGAGGTGACATATGAGTGCCTGCAGAATGCCGGCCAGATCCCGGAGCAGCTTCGCGGCAAAAAAGTCGGAGTCTACCTGGGCACCTTTGAGGGAGATTGGCAGGAGCTCGACGGCCGAGATCCGTTGCACTACCACATGTACCGCTTAACCGGATATGGGGATTACATGTCTGCTAATCGTATTCACTACGAGTTTGGCTTCATGGGCCCTAGGTACGATGCACGACCATGATTTCTTGTTCCCTTTACTGACTGACCTACGCCGGCAGCGTGACCATCCGCACCGCCTGCTCGTCCTCGCTCACAGGGCTGTACGATGCCTGCAGGGCCATCTCGTCGGGCGAATGCGAGTCAGCCGTTGTGGCCTGTGCAAACATCATCTACTCGCCTCGGACTTCGGTCACGATGCAGGAACAAGGCGTCATCTCGCCGACCGGGATCTGCAAAACATTCGACGCCAAAGCCGATGGGTATGCCCGCGGAGAAGCCGTGTCCGCCATCTATGTAAAAAGGCTAAGCGATGCCATTCGCGACGGCGACCCGGTGCGCTCTGTGATTCGCTCGACTTGCATCAACGCCGGAGGAAAGGCAACAACCCTGACAGCACCTAGCACGGCTGCGCACGAGATGCTCATCAGGCGAGGACATGAGCTGGCCGGGATCCATGACTTTTCCAAGACGGCCATGATTGAGTGTCACGGCACAGGAACCACGGTGCGTGAGCAGAGCAGACCAAATGACTGTTTGTATTCTTTTCCTGTCCTGCCCCACGAGCTAAGCGTGTCTCTAGGTTGGGGATCCCATCGAAGCAGCCGCTGTGGCCAACGTGTTTGGCGAGCACGGCATCTATATTGGTTCGGTTAGTTCACTCCCTGGCGTTCTGAATACTACGGTAGCTAAAACTTGCTTCCCTACAGGTAAAGCCGAACCTGGGGCACAGCGAGGGTGCCTCGGGCCTTTCCAGTATCATCAAGATGACACTAGCTTTAGAGAACAAGACGATTCCGCCCAATATCCATTTCACTACACCAAACCCAAAGAGTGCGAAACCCCCCCCCCCCGGTACACTGGCCGAGCGCGGCGGGGAGCCAAGGCTAATGGAAGTCACCAGTTCGGTTTGATGAGTGCAAGCTTAAAGTACCAACTGAGCCCCTGCCCTGGCCACAAGATCGCGATGAGCTTGTTGGAGTAAACTCGTTTGGCATTGGCGGCTCCAACGCGCATGTACTGTGTGATTGTCTCACCCTGCAGTGAGACGAATGCTGATATTGTTACGATGCAATAGGTACTTTTGGGATCGGCCGAGTCGTTTGGAATCTTTCAGACTCACCCGAAGCCTATAGATGCAGCGGACCAGGCTCTAGACGAGCTGACACCTCAGCTGCTGCTCTTCTCAGCCAAACACCCGATGGCACTGTCGCGCACCATATCCGAGCACGAAGCGTATAACATCTCCCACCCAGACTCACTACAGGACATGTGCTACTCTTTGGCACTTAAACGTGAGAAACTAATTCACCGTGCATTTGTTGTTACCGATGGCGAGGATGCCTGGCAGCCCTCCCGCGTCCGCCAGGCCAGCGTCAAAGCTGCGCCGCCCAAGCTTGTGTTTGTCTTTAATGGACAGGGTGCGCAGTGGCCGCAAATGGCAAAGAAACTGGTGCAGCAGAGCAATCTGTTCCGCCAGAGGCTTGAGAATATGCAAGCGATCCTGCAGTCCCTACCAGATGGGCCTGCGTGGAGCTTGATTGGTACAGTTCATTCACACAAATCATGGGCATTGCGCAGTCAGTGCTAATGATTCGACCATGGTACGGTATAGATACCCTTTTGGCACCCAAGGCCAGTAGCCGTCTCACCGAGGCCGAGATCTCGCAACCGTGCTGTACCGCCGTCCAGGTTGCGCTGGTCGATCTGCTTGGCCACTACGGCGTGCGGCCTGACGCCGTGGTAGGGCATTCTAGCGGCGAGATTGCTGCAGCGTATGCTAGCGGTGCCATCTCAACCGAGGCGGCCATGCGAATTGCCTACTATCGCGGGCTGGTAATGCCGCTGCTCGACGCGACCAGCAGGCTCGGTGGCATGGCAGCTATCGGGCTGAAGCCACAAGACATCAAGCCGCTGCTGCAGTCGGGAGTTGTTGTCGGGTGCGAGAACAGCCCCTCCAACACGACAATCACGGGAGACAAGGATGCCTTGGACAAGACCATGGATAGTATCCGTGCCGCATATCCCGGAGTATTGGTTCGCAAGCTGCACGTTGACCGGGCCTATCACTCTCGTACATATATCCCATCGTCTCCTCGAGAGGCTCCCCCATGATACATCATGAGCCAGCACATGACTAACAATGATTGTAGCACACATGCAAGTCATCGCCCCAACGTATCTGCGGCTACTTGAGCGACAGCTCATATCGGCCTCGGCGCCAGCCGTGCCTTTTTACTCGAGCGTCACGGGTGGGCAGGTGACTGAGGCTGGCACATTGGGCGCGGCATACTGGGTTCAAAACTTGACTTGTCCAGTGCTCTTTTCCACTGCTCTGGGCCAAGCTCATTCGAGTTCGGCCGCTTTGCAGACCTTCTTAGAGCTAGGGCCTCACCCAGCTCTAGTTGGCCCGGTTCGCGAGACTCTCGGCCAATTCTCTTCATCTTTCGACCACGTCAAGACGCTGAGCCGAGGCCAGGACTCGTACCGCGACATGCTGCACTGCATCGGTGAGATGTGGCTGCGGCAGGTTCCCGTAGATGTTGCAGTGGCAGCAGGGCAAGGGCACTTTTTGACAAACTTGCCCCTGTATCCATGGCACTACGACGACGGCGACGACGAGCAGCTCTGGTTTGAAAGTCGTCTTTCCAAGGAGTGGCGTTTGCGCCAGTTTCCGCATCACGATGTCTTGGGTTCGCGAGTTCTCGAGAGCACGAATCACAGCCCCAGCTGGCGCAACATTATTCGTCTCGATGCGGTGCCCTGGATCAAGGAGCATGAGGTTGCCGGCAGCATCGTTTTTCCAGGCGTCGGCTACGTCTGCATGGCCGGCGAGGCTGTTCGACAACTGACGGGTAGCGAGTCCTTTACTGTCAGACGGGTGCACATCAAATCAGCTCTTGTGATGCACCAGGGCGTAGACGTCGAGGTCTTGACGGAGCTACATCGTGCGCCACTAACGTATGCGCTCGACTCCAAGTGGTACAGCTTCAGCATCTCGTCGCTACACAATGGTACTTGGACCAAGCATAGTTTTGGCCAAATCTCAGCTGGCGCCGACAAGGCACACACTGCGCCCAAGATTTGTCCCAAGGCGCGGTCGCTGTCAAGTCGAGGGTGGTATCGCAAGATGCGTGCCATGGGACTCGAGTACGGACCGCGGTTCATGGGCCTGAAGGACATGTCGGCGCATCCCGTTGAGCGCACCGTAGTCGCGAGCCTGACCAACGACATGCGCGATGGCGAGTCCCAGTACGCAGTGCATCCCGTCACGCTGGACTGCTTTATCCAGGCCATTGCGCCGGCGACCTTTCACGGCCTCACTCGCCGGTTCAACACCCTGGGACTGCCCACGTACATTGAAGAGATGTATGTGGCGCCGCCGCTCCACAAGGATATGCAGATTGAGGTTCGCGCCGATAAGGAACCCAAGGCAACCCTCTCGGGAGATATTACGGCTCTTTCAGGCGGCCAGGTTGCCATTGAGATGAAAGGTTTGCAAATGTCGGCCATTGAAGATTCCTCCGACCTGCAGGACCCAAACCGCCATGCGGCCGTAGAGCTCGAGTGGAAGGAGGATCTGCACCTACAAGCCTCAGTTGAGCATCTCATAGAGCCGGCAAGTGACCGGACAGCTGTGTATGCCCTGTTGAACGAATTTGCCGCTGTCTGCATGCAGAGGACCTCGGACAAGATGCACACCTTGGCACCATGCGCAGCAGGTGTAGCTCATCTACAACACTACAAGACGTGGCTACATGATGCCACGCAGCACGCGTCACGCAAACAACTTGGCCTGGGCGCGACGACGTTGCGAAGCATCGACGAGCTCTACCGAGAGCTGCAGTCATCCGAGGCCAAGGCTGCCGCAGAGGCCATGTACCGCATCCACGATGACTGCGCCAGCCTCTTTTCCGGGCAAGTCGATGGTCTCGAGCTGCTCCTCCGGGACGACGTGCTTCATCAACTGTACGATTTCATGCAAAACAGCAAGTACGATGCCTTGCTAGACCTTGCTGCCCATCGAAAGCCAAACATGCGCGTTCTCGAGATCGGAGCCGGTACTGGCGGGACCACGGCTACCGTACTTCCTGCGCTGCGGTCTCGTTACGGCGAGAGAATGTACTCGTCGTATACGTACACTGACATTAGTGCCGGCTTCTTTCCTGCCGCTCGCAAACGGTTTGAGGCGTATTCTGCTGTTGAATTCGCCGTCTTGGACATTGCCAAGGACCCGATTGAGCAGGGATATGAACCGAATTCATTTGACCTTGTTATTGCTTGTAATGTATGTCTTTTCTTTTTTTTTTCTTTTTTTTTTCTTTTTTTCTTTTCTTCTTTTTCTTTCTTTCTTTCTTTATTTCTCCCTATTTATTTCTTACTAACCAAATACGCTCAAACTAACTAGGTGCTTCATGCTACACCTTCCTTGCGGGCGACTCTGGAAAACGTTCACACCCTCTTGCATCCCGAGGGCCGCCTCTTTCTTCAAGAGCTCTCTCCAGGTACGGATGCCTCTAGCTTGGCAGACCCAGGCTCATCATCGTTAACAAACATGTAGCTACAAAATGGATCAATTTCATCATGGGTATCCTCCCGGGATGGTGGCTGGGCGAGCAAGATGGTCGTTTCCCCGAGCCATACGTCTCTGCTGAGCGCTGGGACCAGGAGCTTCTCTCTGCAGGCTTCAGCGGAGCCGCCTTGAGGAGCTACGACGGATTCCTCAACAACAACATTGTATCAACACCGTGCCGCGTGCTAGATGAAGCCAAATCTCGGACCAGGCTTACCGTTCTCTACTCAGCTAGCCGTCCATCCCCAGCGCAAACCGTAGTCGATATCCTGACAGGCCACGGATACACGACCGGGCTTCAGGCCATCGAGAGCATAGAGGAAGCCAATCTTCCGGAGAGCGGGGACGTTTTATCCCTCCTTGATCTGAGCGAACCCTTTTTCCACGAGCTCGATGCGGTCAAGTTTTCGAACCTGCAAAAGCTGCTAGCTCAGGTACAAAACGTCGGCGGAGGCATCCTGTGGGTAACAGGCGCCGCCCAGGTGCGCTGCGTAGACCCGCGGTACGCCATGGTCAACGGCTTCGCACGCGTCATGCGCACAGAAATGAGCCTTGACTTTGCAACCCTCGAGCTGGACAGGTTCGATTACGATGGCTTGGCCGTTGTGCCGCGCGTTTTGCGCGAGTTCCAGCTTCGCTTGAGCGAAGATGCTGTGAATCCCACGCTAGAATGGGCGTACGACAGAGGAAAGATGCTCATCAGCCGTTATCACTATATACAAGTGGAAGAGGAGCTCAAGATGGAAGGCACTGCGCAAGGTGACCAGGCGCGCACCTCCAAGCTGGTTCAAGATAGATCCGGATTGATTGATACGCTTTGCTGGCGGCAGGAGCTGCAGGCACCTTTGCTTGACGAATGCGACGTCTTGGTTCAGGTCAAGGCAGTTGGCCTAAACTTCAAGGTAAGTAAGTGCGCGCGCGTCCAACGAGGCTGAATGAGCAATGAATAACGTGGATGCGACAGGATGTTCTCATCAGTACCGGCGTCATCAGTGCAAAGTCGTCCATTGGCAGAGGCTTCGGTTACGAAGGGAGCGGTATCGTTGTCGCCGTCGGCGCCAACGTTGCCAAGCTCACTCCCGGGGACAGAGTCATCATGAGCTCCAGCGGCTGCCTCGCCACCACCATGAGCCTGGACCAGAGGCTGTGTGTCAAGATGCCAGACAATATGACGTTCCTGGAAGGCGCCACCATGTCAGCAGTCAACTGCACAGCAATCTACGGCTTGCTCGACTCCGGAAAGCTCACCAAGGGGAGCACGGTCCTGATTCATTCTGCCGCTGGTGGTGTAGGCATTGCTGCTATGCAAATCGCAAAAATGGTAGGGGCTACAGTAAGTTGCTACCCACACCTCTGGCATCATCTATCTGCGTTGCCCCGGAGCCCTTGATGAAAACCTGCAACACTAGCAACACAACTAGGCTGACAGATACGCAGATATACGCAACCGTCAGTAGCGAGGAAAAGATTGACTACCTTGTCAAGGCGTTTGACCAGCCTCGCGAGCGCATCTTTCACTCGCGTACCGGAGACTTCCTACAGCATGTCATGGCGGCTACCGACGGCGTTGGGGTCGATGTGGTTCTCAATTCGCTGTCGGGCGAACTGCTGCACGCGTCGTGGAAGTGCGTTGCCGAATTTGGCACCTTTGTTGAAATCGGTCGGAGGGACTTTGTCGGTCAGGCCGTGCTGGATATGCAGTTGTTTGAGCCAAACAGAAGGTTTATTGGCTTTGACCTGCTCTTGTTTGCCACCAAGAGACCGCATGTCATCGAAGGGTGCGTTCTGCTTCGATTTTGCTTTGCCAACCTCTTCTCATGTCCCTCCTCCCTCACTTGCTGCTTTTCTTTTTTTTCTTTTTTTTTTTTTTTTACTCAGTAGCTAACCTTGATAACCCCCTCTTAGCATAATGGAGCGCGTCATGAGCTTTTGCAACTTGGGCTTCATCCAGCCCATCCGACCTATGGCAATCTTCCCAGCACACAGCGTCAAGGAGGCTTTCCGCTTCATGCAGAGAGCTCAGCATATTGGAAAGATTGTACTGGAGATGCCTGAAGAGCACAACCAGCCCTCATTGTGCTCGTCGATATCGCCACAGCCACTTGCGCTGCAGCCCGACGGTGCTTACCTGTTCGTCGGCGGCCTCGGCGGCCTCGGCCGGGCAGTCGCCACTTGGCTCGTAGAGTACGGCGCAAGGCATCTGGTCTTTTTGTCGCGCTCTGCCGAATCTTCTGCCGACGCGGCAGATTTTCGCGAGGAGCTTAATCAGCTGTCGTGCCACGCGACTCTGGTAGCCGGCGACGTGGCAAAGCTGCAAGACGTTGAGCGCGCTATTCAAGCTGCCAAGATGCCAATTGTAGGTATTCTGCAGGCGTCTATGGTTCTGCGTGTAAGTATTTCTATCCATACACCTTTTTATTCCTTGGATCTCATGAAGATCCGCACGCGCATATACTGCTGACACGCTCTAACCGCGCAGGACACCAACGTCTCCGAGATGACTTGGCACGAGTGGCAAGCTGCCGTCCAGCCCAAGGTGGCAGGAACATGGAATCTGCACAAAGCGCTTATACGCTGCCAGCCTAGCCAGACTCTAGACTTCTTCTTCATGTTCAGCTCGGCCGGCGCCATCAGCGGCCAATGGGGCCAGTCCAACTACAACGCAGGCAACACGTTTCTCGACGCATTTGTATCGTACCGCCACTCGCTCAAGCTGCCGGCGTCGGTAGTCAACATTGGAGTCATCGAAGACGTGGGCTACGTTAGCGAGAACCCGGATATTCTCGATTCTCTTCGATCCACATCCCAGCACCTCATGCAAGAGTCTGAGCTGCTCGAGTCGATTGAGCTGATGCTGCGTCGCTCCAGCCATCGCTTCTCTTCTCACCAACAGTTGGGACCCCCTTACGTCGACAGGTCGCGGATTGGCGTCGGCATGCGCTCCACACTGCCCATCATGTCGCCCAATAACCGCACCATCTGGCGCAAGGACCCTCGCATGCTTGTGTACCGAAACCTGGAGAAGGCCGCCGACGCGCAGACTGCCGACGACGGTGATGGTGACGACCAGACCCTGTCCAACTTCCTCAGGGGCGCCAGTACGAACGTGATGGTGCTCAAAGCGCCAGAGACTGCATTGCTGCTCGCGGGCGAGATTGCCAAGACGCTGTTTGGTTTTCTGATGAAGACTAGTATCGACGATGCATGTCTGGACGCACCGCTGGCCACTATCGGTATTGATTCGCTTATTAGCATTGAGCTTCGCAATTGGCTGAGGCGCAAGGTCGGTGTCGAATTTGCTGTTTTGGAGATTTTCCAAGCCCCAAATATTCGAGCGCTGGGCGTGGTGGCTCAGGGGAAGCTCGTGGACAAGTTTCAAGCGCTTTTATAGCTTGACAATTACAACTGTAGATGATGACAAAAAGTTGTTTAATATTCATTTTTTACTATTCTGCATTGCTTGACCTAATTCTTTCTCTGTACCCTTTTTCTTTCTTTTTTTTTTTTTTTTTTCTTCTTCTTCTGTACTCGATGCTTAATATATACATCCCCACCTCGTCTTTTATGCTAAATAAAGCCCGACCGCAATCGACATGTCCAACTCAAAGTCGAGCAGGTGGTTTTGCTTACCTTGCACGAGCAGCCCTCAATTTTACGACACGCCACTCACTTGCTACGGATTACCTAGGTAGCGATCAAGTCTCAACCAAGAGGTTGCTAAGCTTGTCGATGCCACGCATCAGTAAATTATCCAACTCGTCAACAATGTTCATCAGTCCGTTATCCGCAGCAGCACCTTTACATAGTGTCGGATCGACAAGTGTTTCCACATTAGCAGTTTCGTCATCGTCATCGTCATCGTCATCATCTGCCTTGTCTGGCCTTGTTAGCATCTGCCCCTCCATGCTACTCAGTCGTGGTGATGGGCCCAAGACTGACGCCATCCGACGCCTAATCTCCACGGCCTGCGACTTGAGCGTACCCATGACGGCGATTAGCTGCGCCTGGAGCGTCGTCTTGAGACGCACCGAGCCTATACGTATGCACGGCAGCACAGGTTCCAGTCGGGCTAGCACATCTTCAATCTTGGCAGTCCTTTTCTTGTTGGCGATAATGTCGGCGATCCAGTCAAGGCTGGCGTGTAGCGTCCCGGCAAGCTGGGAGTGGCAGGATAGCAAAAGAAGATTGTTGGAAGCTTTCGAAAACGAAGCGCTGCCTAACAATGGGCGTCTCTGACTTGCGTGCGCCTTTTCGAGCTGTTCGATAAGGCAGAGAAGATCCTGCGCCAGCTCAACGGACTGATCCAACGACCACGGGCTAATGGCATGATGGGACAAGCATCGCATTCTCTCGCCTTGCGCTACATTGACCGTCTCGCCGTCTGAAGTAATCTCCGAGATGGCCAAGGTATCTTGGTCGTTGCCTTGCATCTGCTGCTGCATCGCAAATATCGCGTGGTCTTTATAACTGCCATCGAGCTTATTTCGCAGCACAAAGCATCGTGAGACCCACGAGGTCGGGCTCTCGATAGCTGCCAACGCTAGCTGCTGGCATGGCTGGGTCTTTGACGACGGCGCAGTCGAGCTTACTGATACACTGCCGTAGTCGCCATCAGCTGCATCAGCTGCATCAGCTGATGCATCGGCGGCATCGGGATGCTGATAAAAGTTGCAATCGAGCATGACAAGGTCATCAGCGCTCAGAACAACAGGGTCGCCCCATGCTGAAATAATGTCTTGCGCAGGCAGCGGCGACGTGCCATCGCCAGCATCAACGCGCGCCGAGGTATGTACACCGCTAGCCTCACTACCTTGCTTGAGAGGCTGGGCAAAGTTGCCAGAGTTGCTTATGGGTGCTTGCAAGTCATGTCCTGCGATGCATGATTGTTCTGGGTCCAGCGACGGCCTCTTCTGCTGCTGCCGCTTCGAGGGACGCATCACACAGTAGGCACCGGCGCGAGCACATCGCAGGCATGCATCCTGCCCTACAGCACGGGTGCATCGCAGCTTCTGTGAGTGGCAGCGGTAGCAAGCTGTGTAACGATTGGCAGATATCATAGACATATTTTGTGTGTCTGTACTGTTCAAGCTGTGTTTTCTTTGACTCGTCTATGTATGTCAAGGGCAAATTATAGACCGAGACCGCTCCTTCTAAGAAGGAGAAGAAAGAAAAAGAAAAAAAAAAAAAAAGAAAGAGAAAGGCCGCTACCATCACGCCTCGCCCAACTTCTGATTGCCATGCTTATATAATAATACAGACCTTGATAGCGAGCGTATCTTGCAACCAAGTGCCAAACAGCGCGGGCTGATGTGGTAAGTAAGGCTGCCAGTGGAGTTACGAATATACGGAGGCCTACGGATTATAGTGGAGGCTGTTGCCAAAACTCCCCTGTCAACCTGGCCTGCCACCTGCCTGCAGGGATCTGTCGTCATTAAATCCGCACTTGTCTCTTAATGGGTACATGGAATAGGCGGCTGAGAAGTCACTCGGACTAGCTGCGGGTTCGCCGCGGGAGTCTTCTGGCCCGACATGGCCCTAATATTATTGCTTTTCTAAATCTAGAGCCTGGTGTCTGACTTCATATTGGGTAATGTCTGTCGGCAGCATCAACTACGCCAATGGCGCCGTATTGGCTACCTTTCATGTATACACACTTGTCAGGTCTATATGCTATACAGGTATCACAAGCCATACGTGCCATTAAATCCTCAATGTCAGATATGTTTACTGCGTACAAGCCGGGAAGAAGCACCATGATCTATTTACAACCACCTACGCAGGCGAAAACTTTTGCGGACGATGCGTCTGCGTCAAGGAGCAAAAAACGGACCTAGGACGGAGATGAACCAAAGCGGGTGAGATCAAACAAGAGATACGTGTGGGGACTGAGGCAAGAGGGATCCATTTGCAGACAGCCCCTATCCGAGGCTGACGGGGCTGACGGGTGACCAATGGAACTTGGGAACAGCAAAGATGAAGTCGAACAGCCTCTTTCTGATGTGGCAGACACCAGTGCCCTTTGCTACAGATGATGACGCAAAGGAATGGAGGACGTGGACGAGGACGAAAACGAAGGTGAGAATCATACGACTGTTGCCACAGAGTTCGCAAGAAACCATATCAGTTAAGCTTAAGTTCAAAACTGACCTGCTCTAAATAGGCGAACCTGCCATCGGCAGTTGTCTTGCAGTTAGTTGGTGGAGCGCACATATAAATAGAGTGATCTACATATTCCGCAGCTCCTCCTGTCGGTGCCCGACGGTAAGGTAATTTAGTATGGGAGACAACTTGACACTCAAGGTGCCTAACGATCCGTCCACGTAGGCCTATATAGAAGCGTGTAAGCGGGCGAAGCTTGTCAGGGGTCTCGGTAGCGGCCACCTATGTACCACCTCGTCGTAGCCCATTTCCGTGAGAATCTGGCGGCACCAGGCTTTTGTCTCCGGCTCTAAACATGTACTGATGTCAAGTGCAGCCACTGGCCTTTCCATCTCGGCAAATACCGAACGGTCGATCTGTACACCCTAATTGCAAGCCTTACTGGGGTCGGGGTAATGATGGTTCATCCACGGTTGGCCGTGGACCACGTGTGGGCGGTTCTTTTGGAGGCGTACGGGGTGCAGACTCCACGTTTTGACCAAGTCAAAAAGCTCTTGACGGAGCACATCCTTGAATTCGGCATATATGGCGATCGGGTCCTCTAACATCTCTGCCGGTGTTCCTAACCAGGAAAGGGGCCTCTCTGGTAGGATCCGTTGCAGGGTGGCTGACCGCACTACCCCGCTGCGGAGCTGACGCTGGCCCGCAGCGATCGAGGTTCGAAGGATTTTTGGTCAACAGCGGTGCGGTGCGTCTCAAGCCGCCAGTTTCATAAACTTCCGCTCATTCCCATTTGCTCTGAATTGTTTTCTTGCACTATAGACTGTTTGCCTCAGAGTCACCTGGGCTAATCATCATCATGCCTGCTGGCGATCAGACTAAGGTAACGGAGCCTGCTGGCGACGGAACGCTAAACAGACGCTCCAGCAAAAACAACGCCAAACTGCACGGTGGGAAACGAAAGGACACTGCCAGCACCCGTCCAACCCCAAGTAAGGTTACGGTGAGACCATTCGTCGTTGTATCGATGGGCAGGAATATAGCTAATGGGCCTGTCGATGCAGAAGAGGAAACAGCCAACGAAGAAAGCCCCCCCTATCGGCTCGCAGCGTGAATTCCCTTGCCGCCCATGTGTTACTCGCGCCACAAAAGCACCTGGCCACGAGTGTGCGTCCCAAGACAGTAAGGCCACTATCCTGCAAAGCATCTCTGGCCATGAAAGTGCTGACTAGATAGATACTGGTGCGGCATGTTGGGACTGCGCCAAAATGGGACACACTTGCAAGCCTGTAGGTAAACCTTGGCTGGACGAGAATTGTACCTGGCCGTTTACATGGTTGTATATCTATCTAGGTGCCCGCTGGCGCCGTTGCAGCCGTGCGTGCTTTTTGGCGGTTAAATCGGCAGATCAGAGACACTAATGGCCAGCCCGACGACGCCTGGCGTAATGCTGCGCAGTACGCAGCACAGCAGCTACGTGCCTGTGGTACTATACCGTCGGCCACTGCACTGTCCGTTCCCGC